>NC_066519.1:23956376-23996376 GCF_024679095.1 Eriocheir sinensis
ACAGTTTTTGTGCTATTAACACTTGTTCCTCCTCCCTTTTGTATACCTTCTTCCTCCTCCTTCGTCTCCTTTTACATATTTTCTTAGTTCCTTCGCTTCCCTTCCCTTCCCTTCCCTTCCCTTCCCTTCCTTTCCCTTCCTTTCCCTTCCCTTCCCTTCCCTTCCCTTCCCTTCCCTTCCCTTCCCTTCCCTTCCCTTCCCTTCCCTTCCCTCCCCTTCCCTTCCAATCTAGCTCATTCCCTTCCTTGATCATTGAGATAAATTACCAGATGTTATAGAAGACGTACCCAGTGACCTGTGATGCGACGTGTACCGAACGTGTCTGAGGTGGGGAGGAGTGAAGTCGGAGTCGAAGTCGCAACCATCACGTTTCTTAAAGTCGGAGTCGGAACATTTAAGAGCCGACTCCACACCCCGATTCTTCCTGACCCTATTAATTCATTTTTCGTCCCCTTCGTCTCTCCTCCCTCCCTCCTCCTCCTCCTCCTCCTCCTCCTGCTCCATTAACAATTCCTTAAAACACTCGAGTATGACTTTCAGGAAATAACGTTAATTTCCCTTTCGTATTCTCTCTCTCTCTCTCTCTCTCTCTCTCTCTCTCTCTCTCTCTCTCTCTCTCTCTCTCTCTCTCTCTCTCTCTCTCTCTCTCTCTCTCTCTCTCTCTCTCTCTCTCTCTCTCATTCTTCTTTTTTCTTCCACTACTACTTCTACTTATATTATTATTATTATCATTATCATTAATTATCTTGGTGTTTCTTTGTCTTGTTTCATCATCATTCATTGTTCCGTTCCTTTCTTTTTCTCTCCCTCGTTCTTTCACGTTCTCTCCTTCCCCTTATTATCGTTATTGTGTTCCTGATGTCCACCTCCTTTGTATCTGCTTTAACGCTTTGTTCCTTTCCCTTTCCTTCAATCTCTTTTCGCCTGACGTCACTCAGTTTTCTCCCTTTCCCCTTCTTTCCCTTCCCTTCCCTTCCCTTCCCTTCCCTTCTCTTCTCTTCTCTTCCCTTCTCTTCCCTTCCCTTCCCTTCCCTTCCCTTCCCTTCCCTTCCCTTCTCTTCTCTTCCCTTCTCTTCCCTTCCCTTCCCTTCCCTTCCCTTCCCTTTCCTTCCCTTCCCTTCCCTTCCCTTCTATTCCCTTCCCTTCCCTTCCCTTCCCTTCCCTTCCCTTCCCTTCCCTTCCCTTCGCTCCCCTTCCATTCTATTCCTTCCTTTCTCTTCCCTTCCCTTCCCTTCCCTTCCCTTCCCTTCCATTCTATTCCCTTCCCTTCCCTCTCCTTCCTCTCTCTTTCCTTTTCTTTCCTTCCTTTCCCATCCCATCCCTCTCTTTCTTCCCTTCCCTTCCTTTCCCTCTCCTTCCATTCCTCTCTCAATACATTCCCTTCAATTCTTTTCCCTCCCTGCCCTATTTCCTCTCCTTCCACCTTTTTCATTCTCTTTCCTTCCATTCGAGTACATTCCATTCCCTTCCCTTCCATTACAGTCCCTTCCCTTCCCTTCCATTACAGTCCCTTCCCTTCCATTCCCATTCTCGTTCCTTCCCTTCCCTTCCATTTCGCCACTGTAGTAAGTATTGCTTTTTAATGGTGCTGTATTTCATCCCCTTCCATATGGTCGTGACAGAACAAGTCCCATTTTAGTATTCGTAAATTGTGGAAATTGTGGCTTTAAGGAGGAGTACGAAGTGGAGGAGGAGGAGGAGGAGGAGGAGGAGGAGGAGGAGGAGGTAGTAGTGGCGGTTGGAAGGACGAAGGGAAAAGGAGAAAGGAGAGACGGAGAAGATAGGATTTTTTGAAGTACCTATCTGGAGGAGGAGGAAGAGGAGGAGGAGGGGGAGGAGGATAACGAGTAGAAAAAAGGCGGTTTGGAAAAGAAAATATAAAAGGAGAAACGAAAAGGAGGAGGAGGAGGAAGAAGAAGAGGAGTAGTTGAAGGAGGAGGAGGAGGAGGAGGAGGAGGAGGCGGCATTCAGAAAACCTATGATTCCCCAACCTTCGTCCATTTTCATTCCAAACTTTGAGACTTAATACCACTTTTGTTACGTTTACCTCGCCTTCCTCTCTCTCCTTTTTCCTCCTCCTCCGCTTCTTTCCTCCATTCCTCCTATACCTTCTCTCTCTCTCTCTCTCTCTCTCTCTCTCTCTCTCTCTCTCTCTCTCTCTCTCTCTCTCTCTCTCTCTCTCTCTCTCTCTCTCTCTCTCTCTCTCTCTCTCTCTCTCTCTCTCTCTCTCTCTCTCTCTCTCTCTCTCTCTCTCTCTCTCTTTTCTTTTATTCCTCCGTTTTTCTCTTTTATTTCTTTCTTTTCTTTGTTTCTTTTCCCTTCCTTCTTTTCTCTCCTCTTTCGACTCTTCCGTTTTTTCATTCTCTCTCTTACCTTTCTCTTTTGATCTCCTTTATTATTTTCCTTCTCCTCCTTTCCTTCTTTTTCCTCTTCTCCTTCCCACTCGTCTCTCCCCTCTTCGTTATCTTTACTTTGTTTTTCATTCTTTCTTTTTTCCTTCCTTCCTTCCTTCCTTTCGTTCGTCCATTCTTCGTTCCCTCGTTCTTCTCCTCTCTCCTCTTTTTCTTGTCTTCCTCGCCTTCTCCATTTCCTGATTCCCTCCCCTCTTCCTTCCTCACTTCCTTTCGTGCTCTCTCCCTTCCTTCTCCCTGACCTTCTTCTACATCTTTATTCTTTTTTTTCTTCCCTCCTTCTTCCTTCGAATTTCCTTCCTTCCATCCCTCCCTCCCTTCTCTTCTATCTTATTCTCCATCTGCTTTTTTTCTTCTTTCCTTTCTCTTACCTCCTTCTTCTTCCCTTTCTTCCAGTCTTCCTCCCTTCCTCCTTCTTCCCTCCCTCCTCCCTCCTCTCCTTCCCTCCCTCTCTTCCAACCTGTCCCTTCCTTCACTGTTTTCATCGGTCAGTTTGTGGACGTAATGGTGCCTCCTCTTCCTCCTCCTTCTCCTCCTCCTCCTCCTCCTCCTCCTCCTCCTCCTCCGCCAGTAAAAGCGCCATCGTGGGTACAAGGGAAGGCGTGAGGCAGTTTACTTTATGTCAAATTTTTATTGACGCGAAGGGAACACCTGCAAAAAGTTCCGACAGGTGAGAAAATATTATTGTGCCCGGGAAAGGGGTGAAGGCCGGGGAAAGTGTTGTTACTGTTATTGACATTGTTATTGTTGGTTTGGTTATTAGTGTTGTTATTCTGCTGTGCGTATGTGCTTGATTTTACTTCCTTCACTTCCTTTTAATCGTTTCTCTTCCCTTCTCTTGCTTGCCCTTCCCTTCCCTTCCTTCTCTTTCCTTTCCTTTCCCTTCCTTTCCCTTTCTTTTTCTTGCTTTACTTTCCCTGCATTTCCCTTTCCTTCTCCTCTTCGTGTCCTTTCCCTTCCCTTAACTTCCCTTCCCTTCCCTTCCTTTCTCTTTCCTTCCTTCCCTTTCCTTCCCTCGCTTTCCTTTCCCTTTCCTTCCCTTTCATTCCTCTCCCTCCTTTCCCTTCCCTTTCATTCCTTTCCCTCCCTTCCCTTCTCTTTCCTTCCTTTACCATCCTTTCCCTTCCCTCCCTTTCCTTCCTTTCCCATCCCTTCCCATCCCTTCCCTTCCTTCCCCTTCTCTTCCCTTCCTTTCCCTTGACATCCTAGACTTGTTGTTTGTTTGTTTGTTTGTTTGTTTGTTTTTGTTTTTGTTTTTGTTATTGTTGTTGTTGTTGTTGTTGCGGTTACGTTATTTTCACTTCCGTTTATTCATTTTTCAATATTCGCACACGTCAGTCTGTCAGAGAATGATAAATAGATACATTGATAGTAGATACATAGATACAGATAGATATAGAGAGTGATGGTTGAGCTACATGACCCCCTCCCCGGCCCCTCCTACCCCTTGTCCCCTTGCCCCCCCTCCGCCCCCCTGCCTGGTCCCCCACCTTTTCCGGAACCATTTTGACAAGCCGCTCAGTGAAACCAATCCATCACAGAATATTGACGTGATTGACTCGCGAGTGTGAAAATGTGTGTATGTGTGTGTGTGTGTGTGTGTGTGTGTGTGTGTGTGTGTGTGTGTGTGTGTGTGTGTGTGTGTGTGTGTGTGTGTGTGTGTGTGTGTGTGTGTGTGTGTGTATCGTCTTTTCACGTACCCCTTTGATCTATGCTGCGTACCCCCAGGGGTGCGCGGACCCCAGTTTGGACAACACTGCTCTACATGATGATTTACCAACTAAAATTGACTGCCACTCTGTGATCCGCAATATTCCTCTCAAAAGCAAGTTTCAAACATAGTGAATTGTGGACCTCTTGTCCTTGCCAAGTCCTCAACATACCCAAGCTGTTCAGCGACATCGTTATTTTCTCCAGTTATGGTAATTTGAAGCTATTTTCATTATACAGAATAAAAAGACATTGGTACATTACAGAACACGAGTTTATCCTCTTGATAGATATAGATAGATAAAGACAGATATAGATGGGTATAGCTGGACAGTTAGATAAATAGGCAGATAGATGGATAGATAGGTAGACAGATAGATAGTTAGATAGATAGAGAGAGACAGACAGACAGAGAGCCAGATAGATCAATCGACAGATAAAGTGAGATAGAGTAAGAGTTAATAGAAACCAAGGGAGAATAACGTTAGCTCTAGAGGAGGAGGAGGAGGAGGAGGAGGAGGAGGAGGAGGATTAAGATAAACCTGAATTGTAGCAAGGGAGGAAAAGTCTTCACTTGGAGAGAAATATTCTTCCAGGTACAAGAGAGAGAGAGAGAGAGAGAGAACAGCTTTTTCTCTTAACTTTTCTCTCTCTTCTGCTTCCTTCCCCCTCTTCCTCCCTCCCTCCTCCCTTTTCCTCCCTCCTCCCGTCTTCCGTCCTCTCCGTTCCTCTGAATATGAAATGAGAACACTATCTTTTACTCTCTCTCTCTCTCTCTCTCTCTCTCTCTCTCTCTCTCTCTCTCTCTCTCTCTCTCTCTCTCTCTCTCTCTCTCTCTCTCTCTCTCTCTCTCTCTCTCTCTCTCTCTCTCTTTTACTACCTCCATTACTCTCTTAATTTATAACACATGGTCGCTTACTTCTACAGTCTTGAGAGAGAGTGAGAGGAGCCATTAACTGTCTTTCACTCTAAATCAGTAGGATGTTTTTAGCTTTTTTTTCTTACCTTTCTTTTTACTTTTTTTTTTTTACTTTTCCTCTTCGATGTTTTACGATCCTCACTTGCGCTTAAATCCTCCTCCTCCTCCTCCTCCTCCTCCTCCTCCTCCTCCTCCTCCTCCTCCTCTGCCTCTTCTCTTCCTCCTCCTTCTGCAAGAAACATCGCTGAAATTTTTCCTCGAAAGTTGGGTCAAGGGAAGGAGAGAGAGAGAGAGAGAGAGAGAGAGAGAGAGAGAGAGCAAGAAAGACAGACGTGAGAAAGTAACTTGTCTCGTCCTCGTAGTAAAAGTTCTTAAACCACGGCGCCTGTACCTGTGGCGGGTCAGACAAGGGAAGGTTCAGTCAGCGATATATAGGTAAAGGTAGAGTTTGGGGCTTACGTCATAGCTGCGCGTAGCCTCGGCGTTCAGTTCCGGTGCATTAGCGCTTGACCCTGTAGTAAGAACCCGGGCCCGCTGATTCCTAGGTAGGCACGCTAACCACTACGCCACAAAGGAACCGCGGAAGCAGCTAATTTAATCTGTTCAGCGTTCACTTTACGTTTCTTTCTTAGTTTATGGATATGTTAGTGGCTCCCTCCTCCTCCTCCTCCTCTTCTTGGTAGAGGAGAGAAGACAGGGACTCTAGTTAGGGAGGAAAAGGAAGATCGGAGACAAGGAATAATGATCGATTCTGTTTACGTTGAGGAAAAGTGAAAAATGATAGAGGAGAGGGAAAGGGAGGAAAAGGAAGATTGGGAACAAGGGACTAAGATCGGCTCTGTTTACGTTGAGGACAAGAGAAAAATGGTAGAGGAGAGAAGACAAGGACTCTAGTTATGAAGGAAAAGAAAGATCAGGGACAAGGGACTAAGATCGGTTTTGTTTACGTTGAGAACAAGGGAGAAATGGTAGAGGAGAGAAGACACTCTAGTTAGGGAGGAAAAGTAAGATTGGGAACAAGGGACTAAGGTCGGTTCTGTTTACGTTGAGGACAAGAGAGAAATGGTAGAGAAGACAGGGACTCTAGTTAGTAAGGAAAAGGAAGATCGGAGACAGCGGACTATGATAGCGATTTTGTTTACGCTGAGGACAAGGGAGAAATAATAGAGGGTAGGAAAAGGGGACTCTAGTTAGTAAGGAAAAGGAAGAGCGGAGACAGCGGACTATGATAGCGATTTTGTTTACGCTGATGACATGGGAGAAATGATAGAGGGCGGGAAAAGGGGACTCTAGTTATTAAGAAATTCCTAAACATTTCGACGCCCAAGCACACCTATAGTGAAACCAAATTGTCGAGTCCGTTTTGGCGTTGGCTCCCGCGGGTCCATTTCTCCCCTCTGCTCTGCCACGGTTCCAACACCTATTTTTTTCCTCTCATATGTTAACTATAGCTTACATATGAGAGGAAGAGATAGGTGTTGGGACTGTGTGGCAGAGCAGAGGGGAGGAAAGGACCCGCGGAAGCCTACGCCAGACCGGCCTCGACAATTTGGAAGACAATAATTGACAAGGTTTCGTAGGTGTTTTCGGCATTCCCAGAGGCAACGACGTAACGTAAGAAAAAGGCGATCGAGGCGTTTGTTTCTTGTGCCTAAAAGTTAATTTAGCCTCGGCAGGAATCGAACCTGCGACCCCCGGCGAGTTCGGTATCCCGATTGCCGTTGCTCTACCAACTGAGCTACGAGGCACGTGAGTCACTGTCACGAACAATACAGATAAGTAGTCATGGTGAGCCGGGCGTCAGAGTTTCCGTTATCAACATGCACGCTCTGCTACCCTACCTCCCGTCCCCGTCCCCGCCTGTACAGCTCCCCAGCTCCCACTGTATCCCTGCTTCATATAGTACAGCACCTCCCCTTCCACCCCTGCCTCCGTACACTATAGACCTACCCGCACCCTAGAAAGAATCTCGTTTTATCCTTCTGGTGGGCTCCAACTTGGGGTCATTCTTAAACACCGGCGCACAAACACACATATTTTACACTGTTTTCGTAGGAGTTTTAGGCATTTCCTGGGCTAGTTTAATGACTCTGGTGATAGTTTGACCCCTATTATGTACCAGGAACGTGAAAAAAACACTCATGAAGACCCAATTAATCTCCCTTTCGGCCTTTGGAAATAGCTGACGTTAGAGGTGGAAGCGTCTGGCAATTATCAGAAGTTGCTGGGATATCCATGGACTGCTTTGTGATCCCAGTGATAGTTTTACCCGAATTCTGCGTAGTTTTACCCGACTTTCTGCGTAGTTTTACCTGACTTTCTGCGTAGTTTTACCCGACTTTCTGCGTAGTTTTACCCGACTTTCTGCGTAGTTTAACCCGACTTCTGCGTAGTTTTACCCGACTTTCTGCGTAGTTTAACCCGACTTCTGCGTAGTTTTACCCGAGAGGGGAGAGAGGTCAGTTTCGAGAGGGGAGAGAGGTCAGTTTCGGGAGGGGAGAGAGGTCAGTTTCGAGAGGGGAAAGAGGTCAGTTTCGGGAGGGGAGAGAGGTCAGTTTCGAGAGGGGAGAGAGCTCAGTTTCGGGTGGGGAGAGAGGTCAGTTTCGGGAGGGGAGAGAGGTCAGTTTCGGGAGGGGAGAGAGGTCAGTTTCGGGAGGGGAGAGAGATCAGTTTCGGGAGGGGAGAGAGGTCAGTTTAGGGAGGGGAGAGAGGTCAGTTTCAGGAGGGGAGAGAGGTCAGTTTCGGGTGGGGAGAGAGGTCACTTTCGGGAGGGGAGAGAGGTCAGTTTCGGGAGGGGAGAGATGCGTGCAGTCCCCTCGTGACACACAGCCATCGTCGCTGTGTAAAGTACTGTTTTTCAGTGCTCCAAACTCCCAGTCCAGAGCCTGTAAGACTCGTGTGCTGAAGGGCCTTGACCTGACAGCACGTAGCAAGGGCACAGCATCGTGAGGAGCTGATATTTACTCTGTCAGGATAATTTTAATCTCCGGATCATACCTCTGAAGCATGCACTCAAGAAGCCATGCTTATAGAGGAGGACTGCAAACACTAAGCAACATTCAGCTAACTGTAAGGCAAGAAAAAGGCGATCGAGGCGCTAGTTTCTTGTGCCTAAAAGTGTAGCCCCGGCAGGAATCGAACCTGCGACCACCGGCAAGTGCAATTGTATTGCGGACCGTTGCTCTACCAACTGAGCTACGGGGCATGTGAGATACTGTTGCATTCAATACAGATAAGTAGTCATGGTGAGCCCGAAGCGATATCGACACGCTCTGCTACCCTACCCCCCGTCCACCGCCTGTACAGCCCCTTCCCTGCCCCCACTGCCACCCTGCTCCAAGTACTGCCCCTACCCTGCTCCTAGTACAGCCCCTTCCCTGCCCCCACTACCTCCCTGCCCCTAGTAGAGCACTACCCTGCTCCTAGTACAGCCCCTGCTCAGCCCCTACTGCCTCCCTGCTCCTAGTACAGCCCTACCCTGCCCCTACTGCCTCCCCGTTCCTAGTACAGCCCTACCCTGCCCCCACTGCCTCCCTGCTCCTGATACAGCCCTTCCCTGCCCCCACTGCCTCCCTGCTCCTAGTACAGCCCTACCCTGCCCCTACTGCCTCCCTGCTCCTAGTACAGCCCTTCCCTGCCCCCACTGTCTCCCCGCTCCTAGTACAGCCCTTCCCTGCCCCCACTGCCTCCCCGCTCCTAGTAGAGCCTTACCCTGCCCCCACTACCTCCCTGCTCCTAGTACAGCCCTTCCCTGCCCCCACTGCCTCCCTGCTCCTGATACAGCCCTTCCCTGTCCCCAGTACAGCCCTTCCCTGCCTCCACTACCTCCCTGCTCCTGATACAGCCCTTCCCTGTCCCCAGTACAGCCCTTCCCTGCCTCCACTACCTCCCTGCTCCTGATACAGCCCTTCCCTGTCCCCACTACCTCCCTGCTCCTGATACAGCCCTTCCCTGTCCCCAGTACAGCCCTTCCCTGCCCCCACTGCCTCCCTGCTCCTGATACAGCCCTTCCCTGTCCCCACTACCTCCCTGCTCCTAGTACAGCCCTTCCCTGCCCCCACTGCCTCCCTGCTCCTGATACAGCCCTTCCCTGTCCCCACTGCCTCCCTGCTCCTGATACAGCCCTTCCCTGTCCCCACTACCTCCCTGCTCCTAGTACAGCCCTTCCCTGCCTCCACTGCCTCCCTGCTCCTGATACAGCCCTTCCCTGTCCCCACTACCTCCCTGCTCCTAGTACAGCCCTTCCCTGCCTCCACTGCCTCCCTGCTCCTGATACAGCCCTTCCCTGCCCCCACTGCCTCCCTGCTCCTAGTACAGCCCTTCCCTGCCCCCACTGCCTCCCCGCTCCTAGTACAGCCCTACCCTGCCCCCACTACCTCCCTGCTCCTAGTACAGCCCTTCCCTGCCCCCACTACCTCCCCGCTGCTAGTAATGCCCTACCCTGCCCCTACTACCTCCCCGCTGCTAGTACAACCCCTCCCCTGCCCCTACTGCCTCCCCGTTCCTAGTACAGCCCTACCCTGCCCCTACTGCCTTTACGCTGCTAGTACAGCCCCTCCCCTGCCCCTACTACCTCCCCGCTGCTAGTACAGCCCCTCCCCTGCCCCTACTGCCTCCCTGCTCCTAGTACAGCCCTACCCTGCCCCTACTACCTCCCCGCAGCTAGTACAGCCCTACCCTGCCCCTACTACCTCCCTACCCTGCCCCTACTACCTCCCCGCTGCTAGTACAGCCCTACCCTGCCCCTACTGCCCATATTCCACCGATCTTAATTTTCCAGTATCTCATTAAAATGTTCAAACAGACCTTCAGTTTCATGCTGAATGACCGCAGTTTGCTGATAACACCAATCTATCTAGTAAAGTGGCCAAAGTGAGACACGTATAGCGAGGCTAGACGTCAGGATGTCAATCGAGTTGGTGCCACTGGTTTTGTTACTTTGAAGTTGGCGCCACCGGTTATGTGACTTTTTGGTGAATCTTTGGACCTTGTCCAGTCACTTTCAAGGCATTTGGAACACTCTTCCTTCGGAGAAGATTCTCACGAGCACATTCCCTTCGTGACACACAGCCATCGTCGCTGTGTAAAGTACTGTTTTTCAGTGCTCCAAACTCCCAGTCCAGAGCCTGTAAGACTCGTGTGCTGAAGGGCCTTGACCTGACAGCACGTAGCAAGGGCACAGCATCGTGAGGAGCTGATATTTACTCTGTCAGGATAATTTTAATCTCCGGATCATACCTCTGAAGCATGCACTCAAGAAGCCATGCTTATAGAGGAGGACTGCAAACACTAAGCAACATTCAGCTAACTGTAAGGCAAGAAAAAGGCGATCGAGGCGCTAGTTTCTTGTGCCTAAAAGTGTAGCCCCGGCAGGAATCGAACCTGCGACCACCGGCAAGTGCAATTGTATTGCGGACCGTTGCTCTACCAACTGAGCTACGGGGCATGTGAGATACTGTTGCATTCAATACAGATAAGTAGTCATGGTGAGCCCGAAGCGATATCGACACGCTCTGCTACCCTACCTCCCGTCCACCGCCTGTACAGCCCCTTCCCTGCCCCCACTGCCACCCTGCTCCAAGTACTGCCCCTACCCTGCTCCTAGTACAGCCCCTTCCCTGCCCCCACTACCTCCCTGCCCCTAGTAGAGCACTACCCTGCTCCTAGTACAGCCCCTGCTCAGCCCCTACTGCCTCCCTGCTCCTAGTACAGCCCTACCCTGCCCCTACTGCCTCCCCGTTCCTAGTACAGCCCCTACCCTGCCCCCACTGCCTCCCTGCTCCTGATACAGCCCTTCCCTGCCCCCACTGCCTCCCTGCTCCTAGTACAGCCCCTGCTCAGCTCCTACTGCCTCCCTGCTCCTAGTACAGCCCCTACCCTGCCCCTACTGCCTCCCCGCTCCTAGTACAGCCCCTACCCTGCCCCTACTGCCTCCCCGCTCCTAGTACAGCCCCTACCCTGCCCCTACTGCCTCCCTGCTCCTAGTACAGCCCCTACTGCCTCCCTGCTCCTAGTACAGCCCCTACCCTGCCCCTACTGCCTCCCTGCTCCTAGTACAGCCCTACCCTGCCCCTACTGCCTCCCTGCCCCTAGTACAGCCCTACCATGCCCCTACTGCCTCCCTGCTCCTAGTACAGCCCTACCATGCCCCTACTGCCTCCCTGCTCCTAGTACAGCCCTACCCTGCCCCTACTGCCTCCCTGCTCCTAGTACAGCCCTACCCTGCCCCTATTGTCCTTACTCTTTAATTTCTTTCTCCCTTCTCTTTTTCTTTCTTGCCTTCCTTCCTCTTTCCTTCTTTTGTTTCTTTCTTTAACTTTCCTCCTTGTTTTTTTTTTCTTGCATACCCCCTTCTCTCTCTCTCTCTCTCTCTCTCTCTCTCTCTCTCTCTCTCTCTCTCTCTCTCTCTCTCTCTCTCTCTCTCTCTCTCTCTCTCTCTCTCTCTCTCTCTCTCTCTCTCTCTCTCTCTCTCTCTTTATCTCTTTCTCATTCTTCTCTTTCTCCTATCATTTTTATATCCTTTTCTTCCCTTGCTTTTTCTTCCTCTCTCTACATCATCATCATCATCATCATCATCATCATCATCGTCACCTTGTCTTCATTTTTCATTCTTTCTCTGTTCCATCTTTTTCCATTTTCATTATCTCTCTCCCTCACTTTCTCTCCTTTTTTCTACCTCTTTATTTGCTCCTGTGTCCATATTTTCCTCTCTTCGTTTTTCAGTCTTCTTTTTCATCTTTATTTTATCTCTTTTTACTGATCTCTCTTCTTTCCCTTTAGAAGCATCAACAGCATCTCCTTTCCTTTCCTTTCTTTCCTTTAGTTTTTTTCCTTCATTTCTTCCTTCAGTCAATCGTTCCCTTTTCTTCTAGTTCTTTTCATTCCCTCTACTGATCTCTTTTCTTTCCCCTTATAAGAACCAACAACATATCCTTTCCTATACTTTCTTTCCCTTCATTTCCTTCCTCCTTTTCTCCTTTCTGTCATTGCTATCCTTCCCTTTTCTTTTCTTCCTTTTCTTTCTCTTTTCTGATCTCCTTTCTTTCCCCTTAAAAGAACCAACATCTCCTTTCCTTTCCTTTCTTTCCCTTGATTTTGCCTTTATTTTTTCCTTCCATCAATACTATCCTTCCCTTTTCCTTTCTTCCTTTTCTTTCCCTTTTCTTGTCTCCTTTCTTTTCCCTTAGAATAACCAATAGTATCTCACTTCCTTTCCTTTCTTTCCCTTAATTTTTTCCTTTATTTTTCCTTCTATCAATACCATCTTTCCCTTTTCTTCTCTTCCTTTTCTTTCCCTTTTCTGATCTCCTTTCTTTCCCCTTAGAAGAACCAACAACATCTCCTTTCCTTTCCTTTCTTTTCCTTCATTTCTTTCCTTCTTTTCTTCCCTCCATCATCACTATTGTTTTCTCTTACCTTATGTCATGCCCTTTCTTCTTTGTTACTAATATCACCTACTATTTTACTATTCTTCCCTTTCCCGTTTATTCTCTTCTCTTCTTTCCCCTATTCTCCCTTCGTACCTTCAACAGTATCCTCTTGTTTTTTTTTTCCCTATTCCCCTCCCTCTCTCTCCCCCTTTTCCCTTCCACCTCACACTCCAGCATCCTCTCCTTCTGTTTCCTCTCACTTTCCTCTCCCTTTCAGCATCCTCTTGTTTTTCCTCTCCCCTATGTTCCCTTCCTTCCCTCACCAGTAACCTCCCCTCTTTCCATTATACTCTCTCTCTCTCTCTCTCTCTCTCTCTCTCTCTCTCTCTCTCTCTCTCTCTCTCTCTCTCTCTCTCTCTCTCTCTCTCTCTCTCTCTCTCTCTCTCTCTCTCTCTCTCTCTCTCTCTCTCTCTCTCTCTCTCTCTCTCTCTCTCTCTCTCTCTCTCTCTCTCTTTATTTCTTCTTATTTCCCTTTGTTTCCTCTTATTTCCCTTTATTAACCTAACCAAATTCCTTCCCTTCTCTTCTTTCCTCTCTTTCTTTTGTCTCCCCTTATTATCAGTCTATCTATCCTTCCTTTTTTCTCCCTTTCTCTTTTTTTTCCCTATTTGCTCTTTATTTCCTTCTAATCTAACCAGCATTTTCTCCCCTCCTCTTCTTTCCTCTCATTCTTCTGTTTCCAATCATCATCAATCTCTATATACTTACCCTTTTCTTTTTCTACCCTCTTTCTCTCTCTATCTCCTTTTTTCTACCTATCTCATATCTCCCTTTCGTAACCTAACCAGCATCCTCGCATTTTTCATTCCTCTCACTTTGCTGTCTCCCCTTATCATGAATATCTACCCTTGCCTTTCTTTTCCCCCTCTCTCTTTCTCTATCTCTTTTTCCTTTTTTCCTCTATTTCCCTTTCCTAACCAAACCAGCATCCTTTCCTTCTCTTATTTCCTCTCATTCTTTTTCCCATCATCATCAATCTCTCTATCTATCCTTGCATTTTTCTCCTTCCCCTCCCCATCTCCCTCTATTTTTTCTCAATTTCTCTTACTTCTCTTTTGCAACCTAACCAGCATGCCCTCCTATTCCTTTTCTCTAATCCTTCTTCTGTCTCCCCTTCACTATCAGTCTTTATCTACTCCTGGCTTTTCCTCTCCCCCCCCCTCTCTCTCTCTCTCACGCTCGCTCTCCCTTTCCTCCTCGGTATCCACTCTCCCTCCACCTGAGCGAGCCTCCAATCACGGGCATGTGGGTCGCAGGTGGGTCGCAGGGGAGGGCTTAGTGGCAATACGGTGATAGACAAGGATATATTAAGTCCGGGTCACAGAGCGGGTTCATCCGAGGGGGGAAAGGTGGAAAGAGAGGTGGACGAAATGAAAATATAAAGAGAGAAAGAATGGACAAGTGATATGAAGATGATACGTAGAAGTCGAGGAGAGGAAATCCTGCACGTAAGGAAGATGAAAAAGAAAGAAACGGAAGAAGATGAAAAGCAACAAGCTGAAAAGTCGAAACAAAAGACAAACGATATACAACAAAACAAAATATAAGAGAATGCCAAGAAAAGCAAGCAAGAACAAAAGAGTGAGAAAGAGAAGGCCTGCACGTAAGAAATAGAAAGAAAGACACACAGAGCAAGAGATACAAGAGGGAAAAAAAGGAAATGTGTCACCCTGAGCAGGAAAATGTATCACTTCATATTTTCAGATTTAGCGTGTCATGCGCAGATTTATAACACATCCAGCGAGAGAGAGAGAGAGAGAGAGAGAGAGAGAGAGAGAGAGAGAGAATTTTATTATATACCTATTTTCTTGTCCCGCTCTGCTTGTCTCTTTATCTGTCTGCCTGTCTGTTTGTTTTGTGTGTGTGTGTGTGTGTGTGTGTGTGTGTGTGTGTGTGTGTGTGTGTGTGTGTGTGTCTCATTTTTTAGTTATATTATTAATTAACTCGAATGTTTTTTTTTGCCGTCTTTTTTCATCATATTGATATGATGCCTCGCGAGAATTTGCATACCTAGATATTTTTTCAACTATTTATTTTACTCAGAGTTTTATTTTGCCTTCGAAGATATTAAATGGGAGAAAATGAGTTTTATTATTATTATTATTATTATTATTATTATTATTATTATTATTATTATTATTATTATTATTATTATTATTATTATTATTATTATTATTATTATTATTATTATTATTATTATTATTATTATTACTATTGTTTATTTATTTCATAATTTACCTTCTAACTCAATTACTAATACAATTACTTTTCCTCCTCCTCCTCCTCCTCCTACTACTACTACTACTACTACTACTACTACTACTACTACTACTACTACTACTACCACTACCTCTACTTCTGATTGCATGGTATGGTGACAGATTGCGTGCTGGGAGGAGGAGGAGGAGGAGGAGGAGGAGTTGGAGAAGGAGAAGGAGAAGAAGAAAAAGAAAGAGGTCAAAGATAGCATTAGATAACGAAATTGGGGCAACAAGAGCACACAATTTCGGAGATGATGGAACGGCAAGCGAAGGGAGAGAGAGGGAAGGAAGGGGGGGAGTCAGGGGAGGTGAAATAAGACAGATGACACGGAGGGGAGGAAATGATAAGGGAGGGAGATAGGAAGGGATGGAAAGGGGGGGAGGGGGGAGAGGTAGAGGGAGGGAAGGGATGGAGGGGAATGGAATGATTGAGGGAAAGTGAGTACAAGATTGGCCTGCGCGAATGATGAGGAAGTGAGGCAGAGTGAGATAGAGAGAGATATATAGGATTCTCTCTCTCTCTCTCTCTCTCTCTCTCTCTCTCTCTCTCTCTCTCTCTCTCTCTCTCTCTCTCTCTCTCTCTCTCTCTCTCTCTCTCTCTCTCTCTCTCTCTCTCTCTCTCTCTCTCTCTCACTTTGTTTCTATCTATCTATCTATCTATCTACCTTACTTACCTTACTTACTTACTTATCTACTTACCTACCTACTTACTTATCTACTTACCTACTTACCTCGTTATTTATCTATTTTTCTGTGCCTTTCAATCTATTCATTTACCTATCGGCCTTTATCTATCTATATCTATCTATTTATCTATCTATCTGTCTATCTATCTATCTATCTATCTATCTATCTATATCTATCTGTTTATCTATATATCTATCTATCCATATATCTATCTATCTATCGGTGCCAGGTTCCTCCTCGCGCACCCCCGGCACGCAATAAAGGCTAATATTTCTCCCCGGGGATAATCTAATTCTTTATAATGCCGCTTAAACCGATTCCACTAATCCCTTAAACTCTTAAATTCCTTTCCTTGATGCTGAAAATAATATTACCGACGATGATAATGATGATGATGATGATGATAAGAATACCTTCACGCTTATCTATCTGTTTATCTATCCATCTATCTATCTATCTTAAGTTTGTGGGTCTAACTGTATCTATCTACCTATTTGTCTATTGTCTCAATAAATCAATCAGTCATTTCATTAGTAAAAATCTGTATGTATGTATGTATGAATGTATCTATCTATCTATCTATCTATCTATCCATCTATCTACCTATCTATCTATATCTATCTACGTATCTCTGTCTATCTTTTTATCTGCATCTTTTTCTCCAGCAGTCAATCTAATATATCTTGCTACCTATCTATCTATATCTCTATGTATTTCTGTCTATCTATTTATCTAAGTATCTTTTTCTATCAGTTAATCAAATCCATCTATCTATCTATATCAATCTATCTATCTATCTATTTATCTATCTATCTATCTATCAATACATCTTCCTATTTGTTTATCTCTTCATTTATCTACCTGTGTGTGTGTGTGTGTGTGTGTGTGTGTGTGTGTGTGTGTGTGTGTGTGTGTGTGTGTGTGTGTTCGTGCGTGTGTTTACCTAGCTTACCTGTCCTGCCTGATCCAGCCTCGTATATTCACCTTCGTGGGTCTCCGCTGCTACGCTCTCCTGCAGGCGGGGAGGCGCGCTCCTGATCCGCCATTACCTCGGCGCGTCCATCACACTCCGTCTCGGCCACTGAAGGGTTGCACTGCCCCCATAAGTCAAGGCTGCGTGTGTGTCAATATATATATTTCACAGAAGCACCCTCGTTCGATCCCTCCACCCACCCCCTCTCTCTCTCTCTCTCTCTCTTTCTCTCCGTTCTTCCTTCCTTCCTTCTGCTCTTCTTCTCCTTGTTGTTGTTGTTGTTTTCGTGTTGCCCTTCTGTCTCATTCTCTTCCTCCTTCTCTGTTTTCATGTTGTATCCCTTTCTCCTTCCTTCATTCTCCTTCTTCTTTTTGTTGCTGTTCTCGTGTACCCTTTTTGTCTCACTTTCTCTCTTCTTCATTCTGATTTTGTGTTTCTTTGTTTTGTTATCGCTCTTTGTCTGTGTTTCTCTCTCTCTCTTTGTCTTACTTTCTCTCTACCTCTCTGTTTTCACGTTCTGTCTCTCACTCTCTCATTCCCTCTGCTCTTTCTTCTTCTTGTTTTTGTTTTCGTGTAGCTCTTCAATTTCACTTTTTTCTCCTTTCTGTTTCTCTATTTCTCTGTATTGTTATCCCTCTCTGGCTTTTCTTTCTCTCTGTTTCCATGTTCTGTCCCTTCCTCTCCTTCTCCTCATCCTCATTTTCCTTGTCGTTCGTTTGTAGCCCTTCAGTCTAACTTTCTTTCTCCTTCTCTCTGTTTCCGTGACTGTTTTGTTATGCCTCTCTCTGTCTCTTTGTCTCTCCCTCTCTTTTTCTGGGTTTGTTTTATTATCATTCACTGTCTTTGTCGCTCTCTTCCTTCATCCTCACTGTCTTCCTCTGTTCCTCTACTTATTTCCCTATCCGTGTGTCTCTTGCTGTCTGTATTTTTTTTTCTTTCAATGTCTCTTTCTCTTCTCGTTTTCTTTCATTGTGTCTGTCTTTCTGTCTGTCTTTCTCTCTGACTTTAGTTCTGTTTCTGTTTTTCCGTTTTCATCTTTTTCTGTCTATATTTACTTTCTAACTATGTATGAATCTATATCTGTCTCTCTACCTCTCTGCCTCTCTCTCTCTGTATGTATGTATGTATGTATGTATGTATCAATATCTATTTTTTGTGGCAGTAGAGAGAGAGAGAGAGAGAGAGAGAGAGAGAGAGAGATTATGCCTTCATGACTTGCTGAGTAGTAAGGGAGGGAGAGAGAGGGAGGGAGGGAGAGAGAGAGAGGGAGGGAGGAAGGGAGGTAAATTTGCGTGTGAAGGTCAGAAGGTAACACTGTGGGAGGTTACTTAACGTCCACCCCATTTACCTCCTCCTCCTCCTCCTCCTCTTCCTCTCCCTCTTCCTCTTCCTCCTCCTCTTCCTCTACCTCTTCCTCTTCATTTTCCTCTTCCTCTTCCTCTTCCTCTTCCTCCTCCTCCTCCTCTTCCTCGTCCTTTTCCTCCCCCTCCTCCTCCTCCTTCTCCTCCTTTCCCTCATATCACTACAGCTATCACAGTCATTACCACCACCAGCACTAATTTCTCCTCCTCCTCCTCCTCCTCCTGGTTGAAATGAGAGGTGTGTGTGTGTGTGTGGGGGGGGGGGGGGGGAGATAAAGGAGGGAAGGTGATATATTGTCTCTTATAATTTCCATTTCTTTTCATATCTCCTCTGAATTTCTTTATGCTAGTCTTTCCTAGTTTCTCTACCTCCCTCCTTTCCTTTTCTTTCTCATGGCCAGTCCTCAATGCAGGATTTACCATATGGCTGCCTGAGGGTGCGGCCACACTGCACGCGATTTGCTGGGAGGGTGGAGGGCAGCGGGATGCCTAGCGAGTCAGAGGCAAGAACAAACACATGTTATTTAAGTTTTTGGTAAAAGTGCGTCAAATTTGGGAGCATCATTTGTTGGGATAAGTTTCTTAATGGTAACATATGGCAACCTTTCTAAGGAGCGTAGATGAGGAGCTTTGAGCGATTTTTAGTTTTTAGCCTACTCTAATGGGAAAAGAAAAAAATACAGTTTTCTCGGTGTAACTCGGGAACTAATAGGCGTATAAGGATTTTGAGGATACCATAAGAATCCTCACTAGATTCCGCTTCGAAACACATTCAGCTAAAAAAGTTGGCCCACAAAATTTCGAGCTAGCGAGTGGGTAAGAGTTGGTATTTAGGATTTATTGTCTACAATACTCTATACAGAGACTTGAAACAAGTTTGTATTGTTTATATATATATATATATATATATATATATATATATATATATATATATATATATATATATATATATATATATATATATATATATATATATATATATATATATATATATATATATATATATATATATATATATATATATATTCCTCTATTTTTATTTGCGCATGTTCTAGTACAAGTCCTTATGAAGCCATTGATACCAAATTTATTGGGGTACGATATATCTGTGAGGGTAAAATACGTCCGGGAATGTAGAGTATCGCGGCGGCAAAAAAAGGCCGGTCGGGCCTGAGAAATGTATGATGAGTGGAACAGAAACTTATTGGAAACTTACGGTGTGCAAGAGGGTTAATTTTTAATCATTTTTTTTAACTTTTATGACGCGTTTCGCGTCATCGTGCGCCAGGACCTTTTACCATTTGATGACGCGAAACGCGTTATCGTGCGCGAGAGGATTAATCAATCTTTTAAACTTTTATGACGCGTTTCGCGTCATCGTCCGCCAGGACCTTTTACCATTTGATGACGCTAAACGCGTTATCGTGCGCGAGAGGATTAATCAATCTTTTAAACTTTTATGACGCGTTTCGCGTCATCGTGCGCCAGGACCTTTTTACCTTTGATGACTCGAAACGCGGCATCGTGCTCGAGAGGTCCATACCGGCCATACCGGACACGGGTAGCGGGTTCCCTCCAAGCTTACCCGCTACCTTCACCGCTACGTGAACCCACATGTCGGTTAAAATCGCTCAGTGGCTTGCGGGACGCCAGGCGGTCTGCAACTACACCAGCTCAGACATGAGTAGTGAAGAAATAATAAGTGCTATTTTTCTTTGTTACTTATTTTTGTGGTGTTATTCAGCAGGACTGTTACATTGCACTAACAGGTTTGTTTACTCTCTTTAATATATTTGATGTACAGTACGCTATGTATACATGGTTCTGATTTACTTTAAACATTTCCTTACCTCAATGTTATGACCAGTCACTGTTCAGCACTAAGTGATTTTCTAAAGTTGGTTATCATTTTGGTCAGCCTCACTTCCAGTTTATTCAGCAAACAGTCGAATGTTCCAGGAGTCATCCGTAGATACTCAAAAAACTCATCGCTGTACACGAGCTTGACAGTACACATTGTTGAATTCACCACGTCTTTCTCGCTGCCGACATTCAGGTCCTCTAGTTTCAGAGACACAGTCTCACTTAGAAGCAATTTTCTTGAGAATTTTGACAATGACATTGTACCGAGTGGGCGTGACCAGAACCTAAACAATGACTGACTTCCCGCGTGATTTTCCCTTTTCCAATGTGGACACGGCATCGCTTGCCTCTACCCGCTAGGCATCCCGCTACCCTCTACCCTCCCAGCAAATCGCGTGCAGTGTGGCCGCACTTCACTTATTCAGTTTTTCGTCTTTAAATCGCCATATTTCAATTAGTTCTTATCGGATGTTATCCTAAATTCAACCAGATCTTTTTCGGTCTATGCTTCACCTTTCTACCAAGTTTCATGAAGAAGTGACAAATAGTTATCGCGTAATCATGTAAAAAGACATAAAAGCAACACCGAAAATTTTACCTTTATGCCGTTGGCGGAGGAAAGAACATCAATAATAACAAACACGTCCGCGTCTCAATAGGAAGTGTAGAGTTACTGTTGTCTCGATTATATGATGCGATTGTATTAGCTTAGGGGAAAGGGAATAGGAGGAAGAGGATTAGGAGGAGGAGAAGGAGGAGGAGGAGGAGGAGGAGGAGGCTCTTATCTCTCTTGACAGTCTTCTCTGCTTCTCCGTTCCCTCGGGCGAGATAGAGTCCAGCTATTTAGAATTTCAGTGAATCATGCCATTTCCCTCCTCCTCCTAATCCTCCTCCTCCTTCTCCTCCTCCTCCTCCTTCTCTTCCTCCTCCTCCTCCTCCTCCTCCTCCTGCTCCTGTCATATTCTGTCCACCGTTTTTCTTATTATTGTTCTTGTTTCTGCTCTTCTTTCTCCTCCTCCTTCTCCTTTCCTTTCTCTTCCTTCCTCTCAAATAATATTACTTAAGAGGTTGTGAAGAGGAAATATGAAATAGATAAGCAGAAATAGAGATAGATAGATGGATAGATAGATAGATATATAGATAGATGGATAGTTAGGTAGATCGATAGCTGCTGGGAGTGAGAGAGGAAAAAAAAAGTGACTGTGTGGTCGGGAAAAAGTGGTGGTGTTGATCAGTGCATGAGGTGATGACGGTGGTGATGGTGTAGTGGTGGTGGTGATGGTGGTTATATGATGATGGTGATGATGAGGGATGGAGGGGGGGAGAGATGGCTGATATGTGCTGGGTAATAGGAGAAAAGGAGAACAGTAGAAGATAGAAATGGGAAACAAGAATAGATCGTAACATGGGAATTGGAATAGCAAGAAAATGGATGAGAAGAATGTAAAAAAAAAAAAAACAGTAGTAGAAATAAAAAAAAGGAGTACGAAGAAGGAATAATAAAAGGAAAGAGGAACAGAATAAGATAGAAATAGGGAAACAAGAATAGATCGTAACATGGAAATTGGAATAGCAGGAAAATGGACAAGAAGAGAAAATAACAAATAAAGAGTAGGTAGAATAAAAAAGGAGTGCGAAGAAGGGATAACAAGAGGAAAGAGGAACAGCAGAAAATATAAATAGGAAATCAAGAATAGATCACAACATGGGAATTGGGATAACAGGAAAATGGATAAGAAGAGAAAATCGCAAAATAAAAAAAAGTTGTAGAATAAAAAAAAGTGAGTACGAAGACAAGGATAGGAATGGGAAAGAAATGGAAGGAAAAAAAAAAAAAAAAAAAAAAAAAAAAAAGAATTAAGAGAGAAAGGTATAATAAGAGAGAAGCAGCAGAAAATAAAAATAAAACAAGAAGAGATCACACATATGGAATTTTGAATAAAGGAAAATGGAAAAGGAAGATAAAAAAAAGTACGAAGAAGAAATAACAGGAGGAAAAAGGAACAGTAGAAGATATTAATAGAAAAACAAGAATAGATCACAACATGGGAATTGGAATACCAGGAAAATGGATGAGAGGAGAAAATAATATTAAAAAATGAATGAGTACCAGGAAGAAGAGAATGAATAGAAGAGGAGGAGAAGGAGGCGGAGAAGGAGGAGGAGGAGGAGGAGGAGGAGGAGGACAGTGTGAGGAAGAGCAAAGTGAGGGGAAAGAGAGGAGAGAGAGGGAGAGAAAGATGGAGAGAAAGGGAGAGAAGTGATCATTAAAACAGTGATTAAAGCAACCACAGAGATCATTAATTGTAAAGTGTGTTAGGTAAGCAGTGGATCGCCGTGTGTGTGTGTGTGTGTGTGTGTGTGTGTGGTAGAGATAATGAGGTTAGAGGAAGCATCAAGAAAGAAGTAATGAATGAGTGTTGGATAAGTGAGCAAGAGAGTGAGTGAGTGAGTGAGTGAGTGTGAATGAATGGATGACTGAAAGAGACAGTGCACTGAATAATAATTAATAGTGAAATTCTGAAGCAATAGCAAGACGTTCTGAGCTGGGGACAGGGACGGAACAAGAGAGAGAGAGAGAGAGAGTGTGCAGCCCTTGAAGCCCTTGAAGCGGGACAGGGAGACAAAAGGGGACTAGTAATGATGATGAGGAAGCAAAACAACGAACGTTCACCGTGGACGAAGAAAACGGGTTGTGCGAAGCTGCAGAAAAGTGTTGCAAGGGAGGACTGTGATAAACGAGCGGGCGGTGCTGGGAGGAGGGGGAGGCGGCGAGGGAAATTTATATCACCAGTTTTAGCGAGTAGCTGTAAAAATAGAGTTTATGTATGTGTCCTGTGAGGCAAAATAATAAGGTAACATGTCGGGAGCGAGGCCATAGCGAGCTTTTATTAAGGGTTCGTTATAAAAGTGACCCCTCTCCTGACCCCCTACAGCCATCCCTCTACTCTCCCCCCTCCCCCCCCCCCGTCACCCATACGAAAAAAGTGACCCCTCCATAGACATCCCCCCCACTCCCTCCCTTCACCCCCCAAAAAACAGTGACCCCTCTCCTTACCTCCCTATAGCCATCCCTCTACTCCTCACCCTGTCACCTATATGATAAAAGTGATCCTTCCATAAACAGTGACCCCTTTCCTTACCTCCTATAGCCATCCCTCTACCCCCCCCCACCCCTTCACCCATACGAAAAAAGTGACCCCTCTCATTACCCCTCCATAGACATCCCCCCCACTCCCTCCCTGCACCCCCAAAAAACAGTGACCCCTCTCCTCACCTCCCATAGACATCCCATCTACCTCCCACCCCTTCATCCATACGAAAAGAGGGACCCCTCTCCTTACCCCTCCATAGATATCCACCCCACTCCCTCCCTTCACCTCCCAAAACAGTGGCCCCTCTCCTTACTCCTCCATAGACATCCCCCCCTACTCCCCACCCCTCACCCCCACAAAAAAGTGACCTCTCTCTCTCTCTCTCTCTCTCTCTCTCTCTCTCTCTCTCTCTCTCTCTCTCTCTCTCTCTCTCTCTCTCTCTCTCTCTCTCTCTCTCTCTCTCTCTCTCTCTCTCTCTCTCGGGCAGTTATAGCGTATACCCCCAACTTGACCTTTACCTCGCTCTCACCCCTGCAGACATCTCCCACTCACCACCTCCCACACACATAAAAAATAGTAATCCTTTCCCCGACACATGCTTCCCCCAACCCCTCACCCCACATAGAAATAGCGACCCTTCCCCTGAGATACATTCCCTTACCCTTCACCCCACGCAAAAAACAGTGACCTCTTCCACCCACAGTCTTCCCTACTATCCCTCTCTCCTCACCCACACAGAAATAGTAACCCTTCCCCCCACAAAGACTTCCCCTCCCCCCAACCCTCACCCACACAATAATAGCGACCCTTCCCCCATAGACAAACATCCCCATCCCATTCTCTGACCCCCCCACACAAAAATGGTAACCTTTCCCCTGCCACTCAGACATTCTCCCACTTACTCCCCCATCCCACTCCCCAACTCCCACACACAAAAACTAACCTTTCCCCCGCCACACAAACATTCTCCCACTTACCCCCACCCTCTCACTCGCAGACTTCTCCTTATACACACAGAAATAGTGACCCCTCCCTTCATACAAACTTCCTCCAACTCCTCCCCCATACACGAAAATAGCAACTCCATCCCTTCCACACAGCTTTCCCCCTCCTCTCCCACGCCCCCAAAAAGCAAATCAATGTAGCAAAACACATAGCCGGTGCCGGAGCCTCTGACGTCACGCCCCGTAATTGAAACGTAGACTAATTAGAACTACAGGTGAATGGCGACGCTGCATCATAAGCCTTGGCAATCCCCGGGCACTAATTGCAGGGAAGAGGACCGGAAGATAAGAACATTAGGGTCATTACAGCGAAGATGAAGACGGAGGAGCAGGAGAGGGATGAAGAAGATAGGATAAGGAAGGAAGGAGAGGAAGGGGAGGGAGGAAATTAACTTGGGAGAGGAGGAAATGCGGGGAAGGGGGGAAAGAAAACCAGGAAAGGAAGGAAAGGAAAAAGAAGGAGGGGAAGAAGAGGGGAGGGGGTAAGAAGAGGATGGGAGGAAGTGCAGGGGAAGGGAAAAGAAAACCAGGAAATGAAGGAAAGGAAAGAGAAGGAGGGGAAGAAGAGGGGATATGAAGAGAACGTGAGGAAGTGCAGGGAAAGGGGAAAAATAATAAGAGAGAAAGAGGAAGATATTAAAGGAAAGAAAATATATAAATAGAAAAGGGGAGAGAAGTTAGAGGGAAACATCAAACAAGGAAAGGAAGAAAAGAGACGAAGAGAAGAAGGAAATTAACTTGGGAGGGAAGGAAATGGAGAGAAAGGGGAAGAAGTTAGAGGGGAAGGGGGTAGATATATTAAACAAGGAAAGAAAGGAAATGGAGGGAAAGGGAAAAGTTAGAGAAGGTATTTAGCAAGGAAGAAAAGGGAGGGAAGGGAGGGGAGAAAGAAGATTAACTTGGAAGGGAAGGAAATGGAGAGAAAAGTGGTATGAAGTTGGAGGAGCAGGAGAGGGATGAAGATGGAATAAGGAAGGAAGGAAGGAAGAGAGGGAGGGGAGGGAAGGAAGGGTATTAACTTGGAAGGGAAGGAAACGGAGAGAAGGTGGGAAGAAATTAGAAGGAAAGGGGGAAGAAAACAAGGAAAAGAAGGAAGGAAAAGAGAGGGAGGGGAAGGAGGGGAGGAAATGCAAAGAAAGGGGAAATGAATAAGAGGGAGAGAGGGGAGATATTTAAGGAAGGAAAGGAAATGGAGGGAAGGGGGAAAGAAGTTAGAGGGAAAGGAGGAAGATATTAAGCTAGCAAAGGAAGAAAAGAAAAGGAGGGAGTGGAGGAAGAAAGTGGGGAAAAGGGGGAGGGAGGGTAATGCAAGGAAAGGGAGAAGAAATTTGAGGGAAATTGAAAAGATATTAAACAAGGAAAGTAAAGAAAGAAAGGGAAGGAGAGGAGGTAGAAAAATAGCTCATAAGGGAAGGAAGGAAATCAAGGAAGGGGAAAGAAAGGAAGGAAAGGGGCAATATATTAAAGGAAGGAAATTAAATGAAATTAAAGGGGAAAATAGTTGGGGTGTAGATATTTAACAAAAGAGGGAAGGAAAGAGAGGAAAGAGAAGATAAATTTACCATGAGAAGGAAATAAAAGAAAGGAAAGAATGAAATTTGAGAGAAAGGGAGAAAATAATAAAGAAATAAAAAAAAGAAAGGAGGGAGAGGGAAATAAGTCAGAAAGAAGATATTATAAACAAGGAAAGAGAGAGGAGAGGAAGAAAATAACAGGGAAGGAAAGGAAATAGAAGAAATAGTGAAAGAAACTGGAGAGAGAGAGAGATACTAAAGGAGAGGAAAGGAAGAAAGGGAGGGAGAGGAGGAAGAAATTCAACACGGAGAGGAAAGAAAAAGAAAGGGAAGAGGAGAATAAAAAGGAGGGAGGGATGATACTAACTAAGGAAAGGACGGACATAGAAGAAGAAAAGAAATAAAATATAGGGAAAGAAAAAAATAATAAGGAAATTGGAGGGAGAGAGGGAGCAAGATATTAAACTGGGGAAGGAAAAAGATGGAAGAAAAAAGAAAAAAAAGAAAAGTAGGAGAATTGTAACACTGAAATAGAATAAGAGAAACAGGAAGAGGAGGAGAAGGAGAAAGAGAAGGAGGAGGAGAACGACGGCAAGTTTGAGAATAAGGAAGAGGAGGAAGAGGAGGAGGAGGAGGAGGAGGAGGAGGAGGAGGAGGAGATTATTATGCTCCATATACGCTAGATATCTTACCTGACTGAACTAGCAGGTAAGGTCAAAGAGGAAGAGGAGGAGGAGGAGGAATTATGTTGTCATGTAGGGTGGTGGGGAGGAAATGAGGGGAAAGGGAGGAGTAGGCATAATAATGAGAGTGGAGGAATGGAAGGAGGAGGAGGAGGAGGAAGAGGAGGAGGAGGAGGAACGAGAAACAAGCAGGAGTCGGAGAAACAAAGTAGGAGGAGGAGGAGAAATAGGAATAGTAATATGAACTAGAAGGAAAAAAAGAGAAGGAGGAGGAGGAAGAGGAGGAGGAGGAGGAGGAGGAGGAGCATACAGGAGTGAAATTGAACCAGAGAAACAGAGTAAGAGGAATAGGAGGAGTTGGAGAAAGAGGAGGAAGAGGAAAAATAGGAAAATATATTGAAAACGAAAAAAAAAACCCGAAATGGAGGAAAAAGGAAAAGAAGTCAGAGAGAAGATATTAAAAGAAGAGGAGATGAATTTAACGTGAAAATAAAATAAAAGAAAAAGAGGAGGAATGAAAACAGAAAATGAGGGCAGTAAAGATAATAAACAAGCAAGGAAAGGAAGTTAATGGGAAGTGGCAAAGAAGTTACAGAAGAAAAAAAAATGAGGCGAAGTTATATAAGGGGAAGGAGAGGTCAAAGGTTATGAGGAATGAAAAACTGAAATAAAAAGGATAGTAAAGGTAATAAACAAGCAAAGAAAGGAAGTTAATGGAAAATGGGAAAGAAGTTGCAAAAAAAAAAATGAGGCGAAGTTATATAAGGGGAAGGAGAGGTCAAAGGTTATGAGGAATGAAAAACTGAAAGAAAAGAAAGGAAGTTAATGGAAAATGGGGAAAAAGTTGCAAAAAAAAAAAATGAGGCGAAGTTGTATAAGGGGAAGTAGAGGTCAAAGGTCATCAAGCTTAGGTAATGGTTGCGGGTCATTATAGAAGTAAGGGCGAAGTTAATGGAGGCACCTGTCACCTTAATTATAT
Source organism: Eriocheir sinensis (assembly GCF_024679095.1). Classification (NCBI taxonomy): domain Eukaryota; kingdom Metazoa; phylum Arthropoda; class Malacostraca; order Decapoda; family Varunidae; genus Eriocheir; species Eriocheir sinensis. The sequence continues at coordinate 23,983,267 of NC_066519.1, forward strand.
ATACCCGGACATGCCCCCCCCTTTCCTCCCCCTTCCTTCCCCCTTTCTCTCATTTCTACTCCCCATTCTCGTCTTCCCTTTATCTTTTACTGTTTCTTTACTTCTTCTTTATCTTTCCTTCTCTCTTCCCCCTTACTCCCCCCTCCTCTTTTAGTCTCTCATTTCTACTCCTCATTTTCGTCTTCCTCCCCTCCTCCTTCCTCCTACTTCCCTCCTTCTTATACTTTACTTCTTTACCTTTTACTGTTTCTTTACTTATTCTTTATCTTTCCTTCTCTCTTCCTCTTTCTTCCCCCTTCCTCTCATTTCTACTCCCCATTTTCGTCTTCCTCCCTTCCCCCTTCCTCTTCCTTTCCTCCTCCTCATACTTTACTCCTTTTCCTTTTACTGTTTCTTTACTTCTTCTTTATCTTTCTTTCTCTCTTCCTCTTTCTTCCCCCTTCCTCTCATTTTTACTCCCCATTTTCGTCTTCCTCCCTTCCCCCTTCCTCTTCCTTTCCTCCTCCTCATACTTTACTCCTTTTCCTTTTACTGTTTCTTTACTTTTTTATCTTTCAGTCTCTCTTCCTCCTTCCTTCCCATTTCTACTCCCCATTTTCGTCTTCCTCCCCTTCCCCTTCCTCTTCCTTTCCTCCTCCTCATACTTTACTCCTTTACCTTTTACTGTTTCTTTATTCCTTCTTTATCTTTCCTTCTTTCTTCCTCCCTCCTCCCCCTTCATCCCCCCTCCCTCTTATTTCTACTCCCCATTTTCGTCACCTTTCCCATCCCTCTTCTGCTTACTTTCCTCCTCCTCCTCCTCCTCCTCCTTTACTTCTCCTTTTTCTTTCCTTCCCTCTTTTCCTTTCTCCCCCCCTTAGCTTTGAATTACTCCTCCCTCCTCCCCCCTCCTCCCCCTCCTCCCCCTTCTCATTACTATTCCCGATTTTCATCCCTCCTTCCCTTTCTTTTACTCTCCTCCTCCTGTTTCCTTACTTCTTCTTTATCTTTCCTTCCCTCTTCCCCTTTCTTCCCCCTTAGCTTTGTATTACTCCCCCCTCCTCCCCCCTCCCCCCCCTCCCCTCATTAGTCTCTCATTACTACTCTCCATTTTCGTCTCCCTCCTCTTTCTCTTACTCTCCTCCTCCTCCTCTTTTACTTTTTTGCTGTTTCATTGTTTCTTCTTTATCTTTCCTTCCCTCTTCCCCTTTCTCCCCTCCCCTTAGCTCTGCATTGCTCCCCTCCCTCCTCCCATTTCCTCCCCCTTTGCCTCTCATTTCTCTCCCCCCTTCATCTGCGTCTCCCTCCCCCTCCCCCTTCCTCCTCCTCCTCCTCCTCCTCCTCCTCCATAACTTCTTCTTACTGCATCATTACTTCTCTTTCTTTACCCTTCCTTCCTTCTTTATCCTTATTCTTTATCCTGCTTTTTTCTTTATCCTTTCTTCTTTTTTATCCTTCCTTCCCTTTCTCTTTTTTTCCTCCTCATCCTTTACTTCTTACTCTCTCATTATTTCCCCTTCTCTATCTTTCCTTCTATTTCTCTTCTCTCCTTTTCTTCTCTCTATTTTCCTTTCGTTTTCGTATTATTTTCCTGTCTCATTACTTCTCCTTCTTCATCTTTCCTTTCCGTCTCTCTTTTTCTTCCCCCCATTTTCTTTCCATTAACGTATTATCTCGCCTCATTATTTCTCCTTTTAGCTTTCCTTCCCTTTCTCTCCTTTTTCTTCCCCTTATTTTCTTCCTCTTCCTCCCTTAGAATACCATTACAATCCTCTCTTCATTTGACCTTCTCTTCCCTTTTTCTTCCTCCTATTATCTTTCCCATTATCTCTTACTTCTTCTTCCTCTCCCATTACTTCCCCTTCCTTATCTTTCCTTTCCTCTACCCCTCTTACCTTTGCACTTCTCCCCTTTCTTTATTTCTCCCTTCCTTCCCTTTTCCTTCCCCTCATTTTCTTCCCCTTTATCCCATTATTCTCCTGATTCATTACTTCCTTCTCTTTATGATACCTTCCCCCTTACCCCCCTTCGCCTTGTATTACTCCCCTCCCTTCCTTTTCCTTTCCCTCATTTTCTTCCCCAATATCCCATTATTATCCTCACCATCATTGCGTCCCTTTCCTTCTCTTCCCTTCTTCGTTTCATCCATGCTTTCCTCCTTTTCCTTTTCCTCCCCGTGCATTGCTTCCCTCCCTTCCCCTTTCCTCTCCCTTATTTTCTTCCCCATTATCCCATTATTATCCTTACCATCACTGCCTCTCTTTCTTTCTTTTCCCTTCTTCGTTTCATCCCTGTTTTCTCCCTCTTCCATCCCTTCGCTTTGCCTTACTCCCCTTCCTTCCTTTTCCTTCCCCTTATTTTCTTCCCCGTCATGCCATTGTTATCCTTACTCTTGTTACTTCCCTTTCTTTATCTTCCTTTATTCTCTCCCTCTTTTATTCTTTTATTCTTTCCCTCCTTTATTCTCCTCCCCCTTTTCCTTCCCTTCTCCTTGCTTTACTTCCCTCCCTTCCTTTTCCTTCCCCTTATTTTCTTTCACATTATCTCATTATTATTTTTACTGTAATTACTTCCCTTTTTTTTATCTTCCTTCATTCTCTTCCTCTTTCCCTTCCCCCTTTTCCTTCCCTTCGCCTTGCTTTTCTTCCCTCCCTTCCTTTTCCTTCCCTTTATTTTCTTTGACATTATTTCATTATTATTCTTACTGTCTTATTAATTCTCTTTTTTTTATCTCTTATTTTTCGCTTCCTCGCTCTTTTCCTCCTTTTCCCATCCTTTCCTTTGCATACTTCCTCTTCCTTCCTTTTCGTTCCCTTTATCTTCTTTCACATTATCTCATTATTATTTTTACTGTCTTATTAATTCTCTTTTTTTTATCTTTCATTTCTCGCTCCCTCGTTCTCTTCCTCCTTTCTTGTCTTCCTTAATCATTGTATTACTCTTCTTCTCTCATCTTCCTCCCCTATTCCTTCCCCTTATTGTCTTCATCATTATCTCATCATTATTCTTATTGTTTTATCTTACTTCCCTTTCTTTATCTTTCCTTATTCGCTCCATCCCTTCCTTCCTCCTTTTCTTCCACCATTTGATTCCCCTTCTCTTATCTTATAATTGCAATCCTTTCCACGTGTATGTGAAAATGTAAAGATGGATAAATCGAAGAGACGAATAGTAGAGTTAAGTTTCAGGAGTTTCATTTTTCTTATTTTCATTTCCGTCTTTTATTGCATTGGATTAACTTTCTTCTTTGCCTTTTTCTTTTCGTGTGTGTGATATTTTGTAAGCTTTTTGCCTCCCTCTTTGATGCGTGAAGGATGAGAGGGATAAGATGCTTCGTATACTAATTCTTTACAAACTTGTGAAGAAATAGTTTTTTTTATGTGCTGCCTTTCATCAGGGACCTCTTGGACGATCCCAGCCCGTAAGTGGCGCAGGCGAATTATATTTATAGTGGCTGCCGTCGTATGTGACTCTTTGGGCGTTATTACAAGAGACTTTCGCTTCACACATCAGCTATTTCTAAAGCTCAAAGAGGGGGTCAGTCGGGTTCTAATGAGTGTTTCTTCAGGTTCACAGTACAGAGGAAGGGTCAAACTAGCAACAGGGTCATAAAACTACTCCCGGAAATCCCGACAACTCCTACGAAAGCCTTGTCAAATATGTGTTCTTGGGCTGCGAAATGTCTTGTAATACGACCCTTTGTGTTTTGTGGGTTGGTAAAATTCTCACATCTGCCCTTTTTTCTATGTGTTTAATATATTGAAGACTTATTGTACGCCTTCCTTGATATATAAATGATAAAGGATGGGAGGAAGTGGTCTACAGTGTTAATTCGTGGGCAGGCGTTTCTTATTTCTAATCCCTCCGTAAAGGACAAAATGGTCTACACTGTTAACTGTCCTCCTAGAAGCGTGAGATTGGAGCGAGTGGCGTGTGAAGTCCCAGTAGCACCCATAACGCGGTCCTCTGAGCCTAAAAGAGAGCTATTTCCGGGAGTGTACTGGCTGACGAACACGAGTCGAGAACGTGATAAGACCGTGGGTGAATGACACAAAGCTTTAATACGTGGGCAGACTATTCATATTTTTCATCCCCCAGTAAAGGATAAAGTATGCTAGGAATAGTCTACTTGTGTTAATACGCGTTCAGACTATTTTTATTTTTCATCCCCCAGTAAAGGATAAAATACGCTAGGAATGGTCTACTTGTGTTAATACGCGTTCAGACTATTTTTATTTTTCCTCCCCCAGTAAAGGATAAAATACGCTAGGAATGGTCTACTTGTTTTAATACGCGTTCAGACTTGTCTTGTTTTTAATCCCTCTGGTGTGGGCTGGTAACTTCTCTTTTCTGCGTCTTTCTCTCTCGTGTGTGTTTAAAAAATTAACAAACATATTCTCTTCCTCTCTCTAACGCTCCACTTTTCTCTTTCGTTCCAGTGAGTTTTCTGTTTCGTCTTTGCAGAGTCTTTCCTCCCCTCGCTTTGATTTACCTTTTTTCGCGTTTTTCTCCCTTCTTCTCCTCGTCCAATCTATCGTCGCTTTATTTTTCTCTTTGTCATTGTCCACTCCATTGTCACGGTGTCTTTTGTAGTGTTTTTCTTTCGATACTCGCGTTTTGTCATCTGTTAGATTTTTTTTTTCTTCTTTTATTTGCTTTCTTTCCACGTTCCATCCTATCGCCTCGGTTTGTTTCTTTTGATGTTTTTTTTTTTTTCTTAATTCGTTCAGGAAAATTCGCCTTTCGTGTTCTGTCATCGGTTCTTTTTTTGTTTTGTTTGCAAGCTTCTTATTTTTCATGCATAGGAATTCACTGCTCTCTCTCTCTCTCTCTCTCTCTCTCTCTCTCTCTCTCTCTCTCTCTCTCTCTCTCTCTCTCTCTCTCTCTCTCTCTCTCTCTCTCTCTCTCTCTCTCTCTCTCTCTCTCTCTCTCTCTCTCTCTCTCTCTCTCTCTCTCTCACACACACACACACACACACACACACTTTTTATTTATATCTTAGTCATTGCAAATCTCCTCTCCTCGTTCTTGTGTGTGTGTGTGTGTGTGTGTGTGTGTGTGTGTGTGTGTGTGTGTGTGTGTGTGTGTGTGTTTACCTCGCGTTAATGTCTCCAGATCTTTTTTCTTTCCCTTTCTTGATAGCTTTGTTTTGATCCACTCCTTTCATCGCGCTCTCCCACACAAGTCCATTTACCATGATACTTACTTATTTCGTTCGCTGTCTGTCTCTCTGTCTTTGTTTTATTTCACTGTCTCTCTTATGTCTTTTATCTTTCTCCTTCTCTTGTTGTTGTTGTTCTTCTTGTTCTTCTCCTTCTTCTTTTTCTTCTTCTTCTTCTTCTTCTTCTTCTTCTTCTTCTTCTTTTTCTTCTTTTCTTCTCTTTTTCTTCTTTTTTTCTTCTTCTTTGTCTAATCACTACTACTACTACTACTACTACTACTACTACTTCTACTACTACTACTACGCATTTTCATACATTTTCACGCATTCGCCCTTCCAACATTTATATATCCCTACACACCTCGTTTTCTTTTCTGAACTATTTCTTTTCATAACTTTTCGTAATGTGTTTTTAATGGACGCTGTGCCACCTCTCGCTCTTAATATCTTTTTCTAAATTTTCCAACTTTCTCCCCACACAAATTTTCTTATTCCGATCATAAATTAATTTGTTCACGGTTAACTTTTTTTTTCGCTCTTTTTTTCATACTTTTCCTTGGCTTATTTTCACTTCAAGGTTCTTCTCTGTCTTTATCTTCTACTTTCTCTTTCTATCTTCTTTTGTTGTCTCTCGTCTTCCATCGTTCTTGGTTGATTATCACATTTTTCTTCTTCTTTTTCCCCTTTTTTTTCTTTCTTTGTAATTCCCGTTTCTTCATTTGATATTATTCTCCGCTTTCTCTTTTTCTTTTATTTATTTTTCTTTTCTTTGCTTTCATTCATACATTCATTCATTTTCTCTCCTTTTAATTTCATATCACTGGCAAGAAAACTGAATCAGGGAATTAAAGCACTTTCTCAACGGCTTTTACATATCAAAGAAAGCGAAAATAAGTTCCTATTCTCCTTTTTATCCCATCTATGTATAATTTCCATTCTTCAGATGATAAAAAAAACGAATTCCCATCAACGCTCCTCCTCGTTATGCTTCTGGTTAGTTTCTTTCATTTTACAGGAGAGAAATTTTACCCTCATGATCAAGTTCCAGGTTAAGCTTATAAAAAAGTCATTCCCCACACTCTCATATTATTTCCATTCCAGCCGCGTGAAAATATTGCCGCCCGTCCATTCTTTTCTCCTCCGGTTTTTTCCCGCGTCTTCATTGGTAAGCATTTCACTATTTGCATCCCTAACAGCCTCATACCGCCACACCCGCTCTCTTTTCTTACATTTCAGCTGCTCTGTCCCAAATGGCCCTCCTTTCTCTTCTCTCTCTCTCTCTCTCTCTCTCTCTCTCTCTCTCTCTCTCTCTCTCTCTCTCTCTCTCTCTCTCTCTCTCTCTCTCTCTCTCTCTCTCTTTCCTTCCTTCCTTCCTTCCTTCCTTTTTCTTTCTTTTTTTCTTTCTTTCTCTCTCTCTCTCTCTCTCTCTCTCTCTCTCTCTCTCTCTCTCTCTCTCTCTCTCTCTCTCTCTCTCTCTCTCTCTCTCTCTCTCTCTCTCTCTCTCTCTCTCTCTCTCTCTCTCTCTCTCTTCGGGGCGGCAGAAAAATTATATACTCCACTTTCTCTTTCTTTTAAATGCATAACTTACTTTCACAACTTCTTTTCTTTCATTGTTTTTCCTTCTATTATTATTATCCTCCCTACCTTCATTGTTATTTTCTCATTTTTTTTATATATTTTCCTCAAACGAACACAAAGTAACACAAAGGAAGAACAAACAACAGCAGACCTGCTAGTCCTTACGAGGCTGTTTGTGACAAGCTACACTAACTATCTAATCAAAGGTGGAAGATGAAGGACAGCAAAGGCGAAGGCTCCTCCCCACCCCCCCAATCCCTCCAGCCAAAGCTGGCAGGAAAGGAAAAAGAACCATGCAGCATGGAAAAACTGCATGGAAATTATGTAGGAAAGAGGAAAGAACTACCATTACTGCTACCACTAACCGGGCGATAAAAGCGGACAAGGACACCAGTATTCGAAAGAACTTAACGTTATTACGACAATGAGTAATATCTTAGTTGCTGGTTGGATTCAAAACACTTGTCTAATCTATTCTTGAAGGCCGTAACTATTGTACTATCAATGACATCACAGAGTTCCAAACATTAACAACTCGTTTAAAAAAGAAGTGTTTAGCTTCGTGCGATGAGAATCTTTTACCACTTATCTTCAAATTGTGATTTCTTCTTGTTCTATTTGATCGATCAATTGTGAAGTTATCTTCCGCATTAATATCACTGAATCCTTTAAACATTTTAAACACTTCTATTAGATCGCCTCGCATTCTTCGTTTTGATAAACTGAATAAATTTACTTCTTTAAGCCTTTGTTCATATGATCTAATCTGACGGAAGTTTTCCAGCTGTTAAAGATTTATTGAATATGATGGAGAGCGGTTTACAAATTTGATGTTTGATTTCTTTTAAGACCCTAGGGGTATAGTTTGATCCGTGTATTTATCTCCGTGCGTGTATGTGTGTGTGTGTGTGTGTGTGTGTGTGTGTGTGTGTGTGTGTGTGTGTGTGTGTGTGTGTGTGTGTGTGTGTGTGTGTGTTCTTCCATTCATCATTATTCCCCTCTCCTTTGTTCTTCCCTCCTATTATCTTTCCATAGCGTCGTCTTCTTTCTCTTCCTCCTCTCATCTCCTTCATCTCCTCCCCTCCTCTTTCCCTCATCTCGCAGCCTCATCACTCCTCTCCTTTATCATTCTTCTTCTTCTCCTCTCCCTTCGCTGGTATTCTCTCTCTCTCGTTCTCTCTCTCTCTCCTTATCCTTCTCTGCCTTTATCTCCTTCTCTCTCTATCTTCCTTCGCTGTCCTTCGTCTTCTTCCTTCGATCTTGGCTGATTATCACATTCTTCTTATTCATCTTTTTTCCCTTCGTTTTTTTCTCTGTGATTCGCTATTTTTCTCTTGATAATATTCTCTTTCTGTTTCTTTTTCGCTTTATTTGTTTTCCTTGTTTTCTTTGTTTTCATTCATTCATTCATTCATTCACTCAGCTATTCATCTGTTTCTTTTAATTTCTCTTTCTCTGTTTATTTTGTTTGTTCCTCTTCTTCATTTTTACTTTCTTCTTTTCTTTTTTCTTTCTTTTTTCTCTTTCTTTCTTTCTTTCTTTCTTTCTTCCTTTCTTCCTTTCTTTCCTTCTCTCTCTCTCTCTCTCTCTCTCTCTCTCTCTCTCTCTCTCTCTCTCTCTCTCTCTCTCTCTCTCTCTCTCTCTCTCTCTCTCTCTCACACACACACACACACGCTAGAGCCGCACAACGTCCATAAATCCAGCGCGAGAAACTAATAGCTGTTGTTAGATAGACAGATAGACAGACAGACAGGCAAATAGATAGATAGATATATAGATGGAGACATATGCGAAAGGCTGGATATAGGACGATAGATAGATAAACTGACAGAGAGATAGATGTATATGTCGGTATGTGATTAAGTCAGTAGGGAAGTAGATATAGAGATAGATTGATAGATATGCGTAGAGAGGTAAGAGAGAGATTGATGGATGGATATATAAAAAAATTGATTGTGTTTGTGATGCAGATTTAGTGTTTGAATATGTATGTTTTGCTTTTTATTCAAGTGACATTTCCTCTTCATAATTCATCATCATCATCATCGGGTATTACAAGTTCACTGTACGACCGAACAAGGCCTTTCCCAACGTCCTCCACTTCTCTGTCTTGTGTTGAGAGAACTCCATCTTGCTATTTTTTTGCTTGTATTTTTTTTTTCTTTTTCTTTGCTTTCTTTTTCTTTTATTATCAGTCGTTCATTCATTTATTTTCTTTCCCTGTCTATCTGCTTGTCTTTCTGCCTTTCTGTCTGTCTGTCTGTGTGTCTGTCTCAAAAAGAAGAGATCGATAGATATATAGAGATAGATAAACATGCAGGGTCACCGGTATGGATAGATAGATAGACAGTAACGGACAGAGAGCCAAATTAACTAATAGAGATAGGGCGATAGATACGCTGACATAATTTATTGCAGTAAATTTCACCAGCAAGTTGAGTGTTTGTTATTGTTGTTGATTAAAAAAAATGTTTATGTGTGCGTTGCCGTAACAAACTGCCGTGCATGCGTATGTGTGTGTGTGTGTGTGTGTGTGTGTGTGTGTGTGTGTGTGTGTGTGTGTGTGTGTGTTTATGTTAATTCTTGTAATGGTTCTGCTCTTGTTTGTTGAGTATTTATCAATGAGAGAGAGAGAGAGAGAGAGAGAGAGAACTATTGGGAAGCTGTCACGAGAAGCAAACAGAGAACAGGAAAAGACAGTAAAGGGCGAGAAAAAGAAAAAAAAATATAGAAACGAGAATTGGAAACACAGAAACAGGGCGAGGAGAGAGGTTTTGCATATATACTAATTTATTCTTGTGTTTATTTATTTGTTTATTCATTTATTTGATCAGATGTTTATTGATTCATATGATTACAAATATTCTGATCTACTTCAATTTTTGTTTTGTTTTTGTCTACCTGTTTTATTTATATTTACGTATTTTTATGTGAAGCAAAGCAAGGATTTATATTTTGTATGATTATTTATCTTTTTATTAGCTTACTTCATATATTTTTTCTCTCTTTGATGCTTTCATTAGTTTCAACACAATCAACGCATGCAATAATTAATTTCACTGAACGACTGAATATCTAAAACACGCCGGTCCATTCATTAACTGATTTGCTTTTCCATTAATTTGCTCTGGCACTTATTAATTCATCTTATCCCAATACAAGTCTAAATCAATAACCTTACCGAGAGAGATACACAGGAGCAAATAATTAATACTACTAATTACATATCGGCTGGAGTAGGTAGGAAGACACCTACCGAAACGGGCGCAAGCCACTCCCGGTGAGGTACATATGGGAAGTGAGGAGGGTGCTGAAGCCCTCCAAAGACCCTTCCTATGTCCTCACTAACCGTTTCCCTATTGTCTCATCAACACCTGAGAGTAGTTCAGCATGCTCTCTAAAGACAGATCCTCTCTCTATTCACACCACTCTTTATTCACACAACATATACACCTTTTCCCAAACTTAAAAATTAAAAAATGGCGTCCAATATTAGTACCTCGGAGTCCCCGCCTGGAAGGGGGACCATGTTAAAAGGAACCTAGTGTCCTTCAACGCCTCAAAAACTCAATTTCTCCACCTATCGACACAATCTTCCAAACATCTATCCCCTATCTTTGACAACACTGAGCTGTCACCTTCTTCAACTCTAAATATCCTCGGTCTATCCTTAACTCAAAATCTTAACTGGAAAATTCATATATCCTCTCTCACTAAATCAGCTTCTTCGAGGTTGGGCGTTTTGTATCGTCTCCGCCAGTTTTTCTCCCCCGCACAGTTGCTATCCATTTACAGGGGCCTTGTCCGCCCTCGTATGGAGTATGCATCTCACGTGTGGGGGGGCTTCACTCGCACAGCTCTTCTGGACAAAGTGGGGTCTAAGGCTCTTCGTCTCATCAGCTCTCCTCCTCTTACTGATAGTCTTCTTCCTCTTAAATTCCGTCGCCATGTTGCCTCTCTTTCTTTCTTCTATTGATGTTTTCACGCTGACTGCTCTTCTGAACTTGCTAACTGCATGCCTCCCCCCCTCCCGCGTCCTCGCCACACACGACTTTCTACTCAAGCTCATCCCTATACTATCGAAACCCTTTATGCAAGAGTTAACCAGCATCTTTACTCTTTTATCCGTTACGCTGGCAAACTCAGGAACAATCTTTCTTCATCTGTATCTCATCCTGCCTACGACCTCAACTCTTTCAAGAGAAGGGTATCAGGACACCTCTCCTCCCGAAATTGACTTCTCTTTTGGCCACTCCTCTCTAATCTTTTTAGGGGTAGTAAGTAGCGGGCTTTTATTTTTTCATTATTTTTTTTAAGCCCTTGAGCTGTCTCATTTGCTGTAAAAAAAAATCTAAAACTCATCAAATCTATATTAACAACAACTACAACAGCAGCATCACTACGTTAATCACTCACAACATTCAAGTCAGTTTCCTGACAGACACTCAAACAGGATCACATTCACATGCTTTAATTAAGGTGTTGGATCGCATGTTTGAGCCGTGATCCTGCTCAGGCGTGTGCGGTTATCGGTATTCTGGACGAGCGTTAGAGCCGATTTGAAGATTACCGCATGCAAAGTTTAATCCAGGACTGAGAGAAGGAGGAGAACTGGGGAGGGAGATGCTGAGGAGGGGAAGCTGAGGGAGATGAAGAGGCGAGGAGAGGAGAGGAGAGGAGAGGAGAGAAGAGAAGAGAAGAGAAGAGAAGAGAAGAGGAGAGGAGAGGAGAGGAGAGGAGAGGAGTTGAGAAGATAAGGAAAGGAAAAGAAAGGGAAGAATTGGGGAGTAGAAGAGAATAGGATAAAATGGGAAAGGAATAGAAAAGAAAGGAGATGACAAGAGGAAAGGAGAGGAGGGGAGAAAATATGATTGGAGAGAAGTTTATGTTTCTTGTATATAACATATTTTTTGGTATATTTTCAACGTTACAAAATAAAATATCTCTTCTCTCCTTGTTTGATGTCTTTCTTGTCGTGTTGCTCTTTTCTCTTCTGTTCTGTTTCCTATCTTTTCCTCCTCCTCCTCCTCCTCCTCTCCTCCTCCTCCTCCTCCTCCTCCTCCTCCTCCTCTTCCTTCTTTTGCAGTCCGATTTTCTCTCACACATTCAATCTTACATTCGCGTTCCTTGTACCGCTGGTTTCTTTTTTCTTTCCCTCCCTCTTTCCCCACCTCCCATTCTCTCTCTCTCTCTCTCTCTCTCTCTCTCTCTCTCTCTCTCTCTCTCTCTCTCTCTCTCTCTCTCTCTCTCTCTCTCTCTCTCTCTCTCTCTCTCTCTCTCTCTCTCTCTCTCTCTCTCTCTCTCTCTCTCTCTCTCTCTCCTCCTTCCTCCTCTTCCTCCTCCTCCTCCTCCTCCTATCTCTTTCTTTTGTCCTTTCATCCCTTCATCCTTTATTTTAATTTCCTCGTCTCGCCTTCACGCCTCTTGATTAATTTTCTTATTCTTTCTCTTCCTTGTCGCATTCCTTTCTTTTTCCCTGTTTTTCTTCCCTACTGAATCACCATTTTTTTTTCGTATTTTTTCTTTCCTTTCCTTTTCCAATTCGTCTTCTCCTCCGCCCTTCTGTTTCTTCATTCGCCTTGTATTTTTTCTTTCTCTTTCTTTTCCACTCTTCCTTTTGTCTGCCCTTTCCCTTGCCATTCCTGTTCTCCCTCCTCTCTTACCCTCTCTTTCCCTCCCTCTCTCCCTCCTCTTCTTCCTCCTTTCTCTTTCCCTTGACAATTTTCCAACGTTTCTGTGATTCTTCTTTATACGGTCCACTCACGCTCTGCACTCCCTGCCTGTCACACTGGAGAGAGAGAGAGAGAGAGAGAGAGAGAGAGAGAGAGAGAGAGAGAGGGATATATTACCTTTTTTTTCTTCTTTTCCACCCTCTTTCCCCACCTCCCTTATCTCTCTCTCTCTCTCTCTCTCTCTCTCTCTCTCTCTCTCTCTCTCTCTCTCTCTCTCTCTCTCTCTCTCTCTCTCTCTCTCTGTGAAGAACGGGATAAGAGGAAGCGGGCGAGATAGGAAGAGATAGAGAGAGAGAGAGAGAGAGAGAGAGAGAGGAGTAGGAGGAGGAAGGAAGGGAGGGAGTAAGGGATGTAGTACTTGAGGAATATATTAAAAGGAGGGGCAGTCTGGTCTCTTTCTCCATTGCTATAACTTTCCCTTACTACTACTACTACTACTACTACTACTACTATTTTTTTTTTTTCTTTTTATGTCTTGGCCTATTGCGCCGGTAGACTTCTTCCCGGTGGATCCTGATGGTCGGTCGAAGGCTTCTTCCCGGTGGGACCTGATGGTCGGCCCAGCCCGTTCTGGCGCAGGCGAGTGTTTATAGTGGCGCCATCTTGCATTGGCTCATGCTGCCCTCCCGGAACTCATCTTTAATCCTAGAATCTAGAGTC
>NC_066519.1:24001376-24028876 GCF_024679095.1 Eriocheir sinensis
CAATAAAGAGTATTGGGCCCAGCAATGACCCCTGTGGCACTCCATTTGTCACCGAGAGCCACTCGGGGGCCTGTCCGTTGAGTAGAACTCGCTGCTTTCTTCCAGTGAGCCAATCTTTTACCCACGCAATCAGATTGCCTCCCAGTCCCGCCGATTTCAGTTTCTTGAGAAGTCGTCCGTGCTGGACCTTGTCAAAGGCCTTCTGAAAGTCTAGATAGACAACATCGCTGGGGACGTGATTATCCCAGTTTTCATACATACCCTTGAAGAAATCCAGTAAGTTGGTTAAGCATGAGCGCTTATTCCTGAAACCGTGCTGAGCATCGAGAATTATGCTGTTGTCTTCAAGAAACTTGACAAGTTTGTCCTTGATAATCTTCTCGAGAACTTTTCCAGCCACTGAAGTCAAGCTAATTGGCCTGTAGTTCAAGGCCTCGCTCTTGTCTCCCTTCTTGTAGATCGGTGTTATGTTCGCTTGCTTCCAGTCTTCGGGAACTTTGTTTTGTTGTAGTGTCAAATTATAGATGGCGTCGTCAGCTGCTTGTTGCTTGGGAGGTCTGTACACGGTATCAATCGTCAGCTTGTTGTGCTTGCTAGTTTCTAGTTCTATGTAAACGGAGTTGTATTTTTCTGAGTCTTGTTTTTTTTTATTTTCATAGCAGAGAGTGTGTTCTTGACGTAACATATGACGCCGCCTCCTTTTTTGTGAAGTCTGTTCTTGTAGAAACTTTCGAAGCCTGGAACTGAAAATTCCGTCATTAAGTGGTCAGAGGTGGCCCATGTTTCAGTGATTGCTATTATGTCTGGCTTGTCCACGTCAGTGTAGGCAAGTAGCTCATCCCATTTGGAAATTACACTGCGCGCGTTGGTGTAAAGGACAGAAATGTCTTTCTTGGCTTCGACGCTTTGGGGCGTATTAGATGGGTTTGTGCGTGTGTTTTCTGTCGGGGGCCTTGGTGCATGATGGGCTGTCGCTACTGTTTGGTTGCTTACGGTGCGTTGGCGCCCCTCTCAGGCTTGAAGTTTTTTGAGTACGAAAGTACCTCATCGTTCAGCAACCTACCAATCCGTGCTGAACTAATCTAATTATGATGAAGACCGTCGGGACGGAAAAGGTCGGGGTTATCATAAAAATGATCCCACGCGTTTGTGAACGAGATTTCCTCGTCCTGTCAGAGGCATTTCAATCTGTTGAGGAGGAGGAAAAGGAGGAGGAGGAGGAGAAGTATCCGAAAGAGAAATAAGAGTAAAAACTAAAAGAACAGGAAAAGGAATAATAATAATAATAAGAAAAGAAGAAGAAGAAGAAGAAGAAGAAGAAGAAGAAGAAGAAGAAGAAGAAGAAAAAGGAGAATAAGGATAATAATAATAATAATAATAATAATAATAATAATAATAATAATAATAATAATAATAATAATAATAATAAGAAGAAGAAGAAGAAGAAGAACAAGAATAATAATAATAAGACAAAGATAAAGAAGAAGAAGAAGAAGAATACAATAAAATAGGATAAACTAGAGTAAGGAGCAGAAGCAGGAGGAGAAGAAAGACTCGAAAAATAACTAAAAAGAATAAAACCTTAAAAAAATCGGAAAAGTATTAAGAATAAGAAGAAGAAAGATAAGAAGATAATGAATAAGAAGGAGAAAAAAGCGTATGGAGAAGAATGAGAATTCAAAAGAGAACTAAAAAGAAGGAAAACTAAAAGAACGGGAACAGTAGTAGGATGAAGAAGAAAGAAGAGAAAGAAAAAGATAATGAAAAAGAAGGAGGAAAACAAAGAGTAAGGAGGAGGAGCGGTAGAGGGAAGATTCGAAATAGAAATAAAAAAGAGTAAAAGCTAAAACAACAGGAATAGCACAAGATAAAGAAGAAAAAAAAGACAATAAAGAGGAGAAACAAGAGTAAGTAAAAAACAGGATCGGGAGAAGCAGAGACTCGACAGGAAACAAACAAACAAACAAAAAAGAACTAAACGAAACTAGAACACCAGGAATAGAAGATGAATAAGAAAACGAGAAATAGTCCGTGAAATTGAACCTTTGAACGCGGACAAAGTTAAGAGGTGCAATATAATATGAGGCTCTGCGTGTTGCCTGGCGTAGTTAATCCCCTTAATAGGCAATATGTGTGTGTGTGTGTGTGTGTGTGTGTGTGTGTGTGTGTGTGTGTGTGTGTGTGTGTGTGTGTGTGTTGCCATGATTTGCCCGCTGTATAATCCCCTGCCAGCGTCTTAATTAGTCATGTTTGGCGTAATTATATTGTGTCCGCGTTGTCATTAGGGGTTCGTCTTTCCTTCCTTCCCTCCTTCATTAATCTCTTTCTTTTTAATCTTTCTTTATTGTTTTAATTTTCCTCTTTTTTTCTTTCTTTGTCTTTCTCTGTTTCTCTGTCTGTCCGGATTTTTTTTCCCCTTGCGCTGTTCCTTCCTTCTTCCTTCCTTCCTTCATTTATTCTTTTCTTTTTGTATCGTTCTTTTTTATTGCTTTTCTTTTTTTCTTTTTTATTTCACTCTCTTTCTCTGTTTCTCTGTCTGCTTGTCTATCGTTTTTTCCTTGCGCTGTTCCTTCTTCCTTCCCATCTTCATTTATCCCTTTCTTTTTTATATCGTTCTTTCCTCACTGTTTTAGTTTTTCCTTATCTCTTTTCTTTCTTTTTTTTTCCTTCTTTATCTCTGTTTCTCTGTCTGTTTGTCTATCTTTTTCCCTTGCGCTGTTCCTTCCTTCTTCCTTCCTTCCTTCATTTATCTTTTTCTTTTTGTATCGTTCTTTTGTTATTGCTTTTCTTTTTTTTCCTTTTTCTTCCACCATCTTTCTTTGTCTCTCTGTTTGTTTGTCTATCTTTTTTTCCTTGCGCTGTTCCTTCCTTCTCTCCTTTCTTCATTTATCTCATTCTTTTTATATCGTTTCCTTTATTTTTTAGTTTTCTTTTTTTCCTTTTTTCTTTCTCTGTTTTTCTCTGTTTCTCTGTATGTTTGTCTATTTTTTTCCCTTCCGCTGTTTCTTCCTCCTTTCTTTTCTTCATTTATCTCATTCTTTTTACATCTTTTGTTATTGTTTTAAGTATCTTCTCATTTTTCTTTTCTCCTATCTTTCTGCTGCTGTCTTTGTCTTTGTCTGTGTATTGTCTGCATATTTTTTCTTGCTCTGTTCCTTCCTTTCTTCATTTCTTTATCTTTTTTCTTTTCATTGCTTCCATTCTTTCCTCCTCTTTTATCTATTTTCCTTTTTCCTCCTTTTATTTCACTTTTTTTTTTGCTTCCATTCCTTCCGCTTTTTTCTATCTTCCTTCTTCATGCTTCCTTTCTCTCTCCCTCACTTTCTTTTTCATTTTTCTTGCTTCCATTCTTTCCTTCTCTTTTTTTTCTTTCTTCCTTATTCAGCATCCCTCTCTCTTCCGTTCTCTTGCTCTTCCTTTTTTTCTCTTTCTTTTTCTTGGATTCTTTTCCCTTCTTTATTCTCTTTCTCACGCCAGGAATTCAACAGCAAAGGGAAGAGTGAGAAAGACAGACGGAAGGCTTATAAATTGCCCTGCTCTCTCTCTCTCTCTCTCTCTCTCTCTCTCTCTCTCTCTCTCTCTCTCTCTCTCTCTCTCTCTCTCTCTCTCTCTCTCTCTCTCTCTCTCTCTCTCTCTCTCTCTCTCTCTCTCTCTCTCTCTCTCTTCCAGCCTCCCTGTCATTTCCTCAACCTGTTTCTTCCACCCTCTTCCCTCCACCTCCTCCACTCTATATGCAGGCTTCTCCCTATATCTATCTATATGTATTTTTATTGTTATTTATTTACTATTTTTTTTATCTATATCTCCCTACCTATCTATTTACTTATACATTTCTGTCTATCTCTATCTCTACCTATCCATCAGTTTGTTTTCTCTATATTATATTCATCTAACTATCTACCTTGCTACCTATCTACCTACCTTCCTTTTTATCTATGCTCTTATCTTTTTCTCTCGCCTTCCTTCTTTCTATTTATCTATCCGTTAATCTTTCTATCTGTATATCGATTAATCTCTCTATCTCTTTGCCTCACCACCCTCACCTATACATTTCGACCCTCATCTTTTTTCTCGCCTTCCTACTATCTATATATCTGTCCGTCTATCTATCTATCTGTATATCGATGAATCTATCTATCTCATTGCCTCACCAGCCTCACCTACATATGTCCGCCCTCCTTCCTCATCCTCATCTCGACATACCACGAATATCCACGCTCCTCCTCCTCCTCCTCCTCCTCCTCCTGCTGCTCCTCCGTCTTCCCTTCGGCCTCACGTTCCCGCCCTCACCCTTCCCTAAATCACAACAACGCCAGACAGACACGCCTCTCCCCGACACTTTGATTGTCCCGGAGTTCTCCCTACGTCCTCCCTGCTCCATCTCCCTGTCCGTGTGTCCTGCCTCCTCTCCGTCACTATCTCTCCCTCTCTTCCTTTCTCTCTATCCCCCTTTCTCTTTTTTTTTGCGGGTTTTCTATCTCTCTCTTCTTCGTCCCTAGTTTTCCTTGTGTTCCGTCTACTTCATCACTCTCTCTCTCTTTCTCCCTCTTTTCTTTCCTGCGGGTTCCCTCTCTTTCTCCCTCCTAGTGTTCGTTTTCCATCCCTTTCTCTCCTCCTCCTCCATCACTGTCTCTCTCTTTTTCTTTCCTTTCCTTCCTGTGGTCTGTCTTCCTTCGCCTTCCTAGTTTCCTCCTCCTCGTCCTTCTCCTTCTCCTCCTCTCCATTCTCTCTCTCTCTCTCTCTCTCTCTCTCTCTCTCTCTCTCTCTCTCTCTCTCTCTCTCTCTCTCTCTCTCTCTCTCTCTCTCTCTCTCTCTCTCTCTCTCTCTCTCTCTCTCTCTCTCTCTCTCTCTCTCTCTCTCTCTCTCTCTCTCTCTCTCTCCTGTGGTCCGTTTTCCCTTCTCTTTCCTTCTAGATTCCTCCTCCATTCCTACCTCTCTTTCCTCCGCTATGTCCTCTTATTTTTTCCATTTTCTCTTACTCCTTTTTTCTCATCTCTTCGTTTTTCCCTCCTTCCTATTTTCCTCTTCATTAATACCTCATTTTCCTCCACTCTCTCCTCTCATCTTCCTGTTTCACTCTCCATTACCACCTTTTTTTTATTTTTCCCACACCTTCTTCTTGCCTCCATTTTTTCGATTTTCCTTCTCATTACTATACTTCTCTTCCACCTTTCTTTTTCTTTTCTGTGTTTCTTCTTTCCTCTCTCTTCCCATTTTTTCTTTCCTCTCTCTTCCCATTTTTTCTTTCCTCTCTCTTCTCATTTTTTCTTTCCTCTCTCTTCTCATTTTTTCTTTCCTCTCTCTTCCCATTTTTTCTTTCCTCTCTCTTCCCATTTTTTCTTTCCTCTCTTTCCAATTTTTCTTTCCTCTCTCTTCCCGTTCTCGCTCGCCATTAACGCACTTTTTCCTCACCTCCTTACTTCCCTTTTTTTCTCTTTTCCTTCTCAATTCTATCTCTCTTCCACCTTTCTTTTCGTTTTTTTCCTTCTCTTCTCCCATTTTTCGCCCAATCATTTCGCTTTCACCTTCCTTTTCCCTCCTGTCTTATTGTTTTCTCATATTCTTAACATTTTCCTTTTTCATGACCACTTTTTTTCCTCTTCGTTGCAAATCTTTCCCTTCTCCAACCCTCCCTTGTGCTACGTTCCTTGTTCTACCCTACCTCTCATTTTCTTTGTTTTCTCCATTCTTCCATTTTCTTTTTGTCTTTTCATCCTCTCCTCTAGTGTTCCATCTTCTCTTTGCTTCTAACCTACTCCCCTTCTTTCCCACATCCCTCTATCTTTACATACTTTTCCTCATCTTTTTTTGCCTTATATTCCTTGTTCCACTTTTCTCTTTCCCCTCATCTTCTTTTTGGCCCTTTCGTTCTTTTCTCCTTCCCCACATCTCTCTTCACATATCTCCCTTCTTCTCTCTGTTCTTCATCCCTCTTTTCCATTTCCCTCCTTTTCTTTTTGCCTCCTTTTGGCCCTATCCTTCTTCTCTCCTTCCCCACATCTCTCTTCACATATTTCCCTACTACTTCTTCCCTCCATCCTTCATCCCTCCTTTCCATCTCCCTTATTTTCTTTTTGCCTCTCTCCTTTGTTCGTCTATGCTCCCCTCATCACTATCCTACTCCCCTTCTTTCTCACAACCCTTTATCTTTCCATCTCCCCTCACCTTATTTCTGCCTCCGTCCCTCGCTCTCCCATGCTCCCTCCCTCCATTCCATCCTCACTGAACTTCGCCGATTCCCGCTGAAAAAGTGTCTCTCCTCGTGTCTTTAAGAGGCGACGAGCCCAGTGCAGGACTTTGTAATGCAGATGGAGGCTCGTCAAGACTGCATGCATACGGCCCGCCTCAACGCATGT
This sequence comes from Eriocheir sinensis, assembly GCF_024679095.1. Classification (NCBI taxonomy): domain Eukaryota; kingdom Metazoa; phylum Arthropoda; class Malacostraca; order Decapoda; family Varunidae; genus Eriocheir; species Eriocheir sinensis. Next base: position 24,007,733 of record NC_066519.1, read on the forward strand.
ATTTCTCGGGACCTCAAGGCGGGGCTGAAGTTTTTCTTTGTCTTTTCTTATGGTTTCTTTTTTAGTGCATATTTTTTATTTTTAGCTCTACGCATTTTTCTCGTAGCGTCACAGGGGAACGTTTGCTGACCTTATTTCTACGCCTTGAATTTCGTGGGACCTTATTGCTGGGTCGCATTTTTTTCTTCCTCTTTTGCCTCTTAATATTTTTTTTTCAACTTTCTACGTAGCATCACCGAGGAATGTTTGCTATACTTATCGATACGCCTAGAATTTCGTAGAACCTTTTTTGGGAGTGCATTTTTTTTTATCTTTCTTTTGTCTCTTTCTTAAGTATTTCACTTCAACTTTCTTGGCAGTTTTTACGAATCATTACCAAGGAACGTTTGCTACAATGATTTATTTGTGGAACCTCAAGGCTGGGACTGCATTTTGTTTTTTTAATTATTTTCTTTTAGCTTTTTCGGGAGTTTTCGTGTAGCATCACCGAGGAACGTTTGCTTCGTGGGACTTTATCAGAGGAGGTGAATGAGGGAACATTTCTTCCTCCTTTAGTTACGTTCTTGTTTTATTCTTAAGTAGTTTAGATTTCTTGGCAACTTTTAACAGCACAGTTATTAGGGTTTTATATAGCGGTGACTCCCTTCCGCCACTTCTTAGTATTTTCGTTCTTACGCTAACAGCACATTTACCAAGAATCCAGCGGCAATTCAGCTCTTACAAAACCCCTTGCAAAACCTCTTGCAAAACTAAGTGACTCATCGAATGTTCATTCATACGTTAACAACACACTTAGAAAGGTTCTCTTGGCGAGTCAGCCCTAAGTCTATATATACCAAGTCAAGTCATACGCAGGTTTGTGGGAGGAGACACGGCAGAGGCGCGGCTTATGCGTGACGTTGCTTGGAGCCAAACTAGAGAATGTAGAAACAGGGATTTAGAGAAAACGAAGAAAGGCGGACTAATTTAAATCAATCACTTCAACATGCCCTCCCTCACACCCCACACCGCCGTTTATAGGCATTGGAATTACATTCACGCAATAGCACAATAAAAAGGCTTATTTTTTTCGTCAGTGGCTTGCCTGAACGCGCTGTGAAAGAAGGCAAGCATGCACACCCAAAGTGCACACACTGCCGTAACTTTAGTCACCCCTGAACTGGCGGGTATTTTTTTTTATCTTCAAGTGACGTCATCCCGCTGCTCCGCCCCCAAACCGCCTCCTGCGCGTACCGGTCTCAGTTTTGAAGCAGAGTGACTTGACTTGGTATATATAGACGTATAGTCAGCCCTTCCGTCACCCTCACACACATGCACTCTTTCTCTCGTTGACTTCCCTCCCTCCTTCTATCTCTTTTTCTTCGTTTTCTTTTTTGCTCCATCGTTCAAATACGTTGAGGAAACCAAACATCTTGCTCCTGGCTTCCTACCCCAACGTTGGCGATAGAGTTTTCCCGTCACTAATGGATCTCTGGTCATGGAAAGCAGGCAACCATCTGAGTCTCTTTGTATGCCCGTTCTTACTTTGGCAGCACACTTACAACAGTTCTAGCGGCGACTCAGGGTCATATTCTTAAACATTTCGGCTCCCAAGGACACGTATTTGACTCGGTTTTCGTAGGAGCTTCGGGCGTTTCCAGCGGTATTTTTTTTTTTTTACAACAAAGGAGACAGCTCAAGGGCACAAAAAAAGGAAACAATAATAAAAAAGCACGCTAATAATAAGCAAAAGTGATAGTTTGACCCTTTTTCTGTACCACGAACCTTAAAAAACATTCATTCCATCTGTCTATCTATTTACCCACTCTTCCATTCTTCCATCCATCTATCTATCTGTCCATGTCACCATTACTGATCCTGCCATATATCTACACCTTCATTCTTCCTTTCTAACATCTCTCTATTTATCTATCTATCTATCAAGCTACCTATCAATATTTAACCTACCTGTTTGGCCATCTTTGCATCCGACTTGTCTCCTTTATGGCCTTTGGAAACAGTCGAAGTGGGAGGCGGAGGAGAAGGCGTCTGGGAATACCGCCCCGTACCCTCCCGCCACCCTCACAACACCCGAGGACTCCCTTGGTATGTCGGCTCCCCCGTCACCGAGTTTATAGCGCAGTGAAGCGACATACAAGGCGGGGTTAATGTCGCTGTATATCATTGTACTCCGGAGACGCCTGACTTGTTCGTACCCTGCTCTCGTTTGTTGTTCTTGGATCCCGTGCAAATAGACGTGGAGTGATAGATAGATGGGATACAGAGATAGATAGACAGATATGAAGGATGGGTGACTAGATATATGGAAGGATCGAGGATGGATGGATAGTTAGATATGATGGATGGATAGAGACGAATAGATAAATGAATGGAAGAATAAGAGGATGGAAACATAGAGAGACAGACAGATTGATGGAAATAGACGTAGAGTGATAGATAAATGGGATACAGAGATAGATAGACAGATATGAAGGATGGATGACTAGATAGATGGAAGGATCGATGATGGATGGATAGTTAGATATGATAGAGGGATAGAGACGGATAGATAGATGAATGGAAGAATAAGAGGATGGAAACATAGACAGACAGATTGATGGAAGAAAGGAAGGTTTGATGTCTAGATAGATGGAAGGATCAAAGAAGGAAGAACAAAAGGATGGATGCATAGATAGGTAGATAGACAGATAAGTACGTAGATGGAAAAAAATGAAGGATAGCTGTGTAGATATATGGAATGATTCATGTTGGATTCGTCCGTCTGACTGAAAAAGTGTCATATTTGGAAGGCATTTAGTTTTAGGTGTTTTTCAGGTGTCTTTTAAACTGTTTCTATTGTGTCGCTCTGGGTGTTACCTGGACGTGTTTCCGGCAGGCAGGCACGACAATAAAAAGTAATATTGTGAAACGCCTGCTGCCCGTTTGATTGGTGCTCTCTCTCTCTCTCTCTCTCTCTCTCTCTCTCTCTCTCTCTCTCTCTCTCTCTCACACACACACACACACACACACACACACACACACACCGCTCCGGTAGCTCAATCGGTTAGAGCGTCGCGCTGCAAGGCTTCACGACCAAACAGTCGGCGGTTCGAGCCCCGCTCAGGCCGGATTCTTTCCGTTGATTAGGAGTGGTTACTGTCCCCCCTTGAGCATGGGGGATGGGGTGTGTGGTGTGTGAGGTCCTGGCAGTACCCAGAGATCGACAATAATGAGCACTTGCTCACGTCGGGAGAGTACCTGCTGGCGAAAGCGAGTCCAACTCTTGATCACGCCGTGGTGAATTACACACACACACACACACACACACACACACACACACACACACACGCACACACACACACACACACGTCACAACACAACTCTCTCTCTCTACCCCGAAGATCCCAGGGTAATTACCTCCCAAACTCTGCAGAATGATGATGATGATGGAGGAGGAGGAGGAGGAGGAGGAGGAATACAAATACAAAGGAATACAAAGGAAGAACAAACAAGAGCAGACCTGATGGTCCTTACGAGGCTGTTTGTGACAAGCTACACTATCTATCTAATCAAAGGTGGAAGATAAAGGACAGTAAAGGCGAAGGCTCCTCCCCACCCTCCAACCCTCCAGCCAAAGCTGGCAGGAAAGGAAAAAGAACCATGCAGTATAGAATAACTGCATGGAAATTATGTAGGAAAGAGGAAAGAACTACCATTACTGCTGCCACTAACCGGGCGATAAAAACTGACAAGGACACCAGTATTCGAAAGAACTTAACGTTATTACGACAATGAGTAATATCTCAGTTGCCGATTGGATTCAAAATACTTGTCTAATCTATTCTTGAAGACCGTAACTGTTGTACTATCAACGATATCACAGGGTAGAGAATTCCAAACATTAACGACTCGATTGAAGAAGTGTTTGGCTTCGTGTGACGATAATCTATTACCACTTATCTTCAAATTGTGATTTCTTCTTGTTCTATTTGATCTATCAATTGTAAAGCAATCTTCCGCATTAATATTGCTGAATTCTTTAAACATTTTAAACACTTCTATTAGATTGCCTCGCATTCTTCGTTTTGATAAGCTGAATACATTTACTTCTCTAAGCCTTTGTTCATAAGATAAATTTCTCAATCTAGGAATAATTTTGTTATTCTCCGTTGAACCCGTTCTAACTTTTCTGCGTATTTTCTGTAATAGGGAGACCAAAACTGTACACAGCACTCTAGATGAGGTCGAACCAGCGTATTATACAGTTTTAATACTACTTTTTCTGATTTATTATTAAAGACTCATCCGATGAAGCCAACCAATTGGTTTGCGGCTTTAACTACCTCTGAACAATGCTGAACGGGCTTTAAATCGCTTGATATATTGATTCCAAGATCCTTTTCTTTACTCACCGCAGAATGTTGTTGGCCATTCATTACGTACTGAACGCGATTGTTCTTGTTTCCGATGTGTAACTCTTTACATTCGTCAACGTTAAATTTCATTTTCCATTGATTGGGCCAACGTGCAAGTCGATCTACACCTTTTCTACAACTTTTTTTAATTTGAGGGTGAAAAGGTGTAGATCTGATTGTAATGCTTCTTCGTCGAGTGTCGCAGTTACTTTACTAGAGGAGGAGGAGGAGGAGGAGGAGGAGGAGGAGGAGGAGGAGGAGGGTTTTGTTATGGTGGGGAAGATAGATGGAGGTAACGGAGGGAGGGAGGGAGAAAAGGATGGAGGAGGGATGAAGAGAGAGGGGACGTCAACTTTGGAGGATGAACCGTAGGGGAAGAGGAGAGGAGACGGATGTATAAGGGGAAGAAGGGAGGGGAAGAAGGGGGAACAAAGGGAGGGGAATGGGAACTTCATTTTGGGTGACGTTCAACAAATTGCTTTTGGGATTCTCTTAAAATGCAGCGAAAAATATATTGGTCCAAGGGTTAGGGGGAGAGGAGGAGGGGTTTGGGGTAGATGGGGAGGAAGGGAGGGAGGAGAGGAAGGAACGCGGAGATGGTAGGAAGGAAATTTGGGATAGATAGAGGAAGGGAAGGAGGAAAGGGAGGGAGAAAAGAAAGGAAATGAAGAAGGAGGGAAGGAAGGAAAAAGGAACGCGGAGATGATAGGAACGAAATTAGTGATAGATGGAGGAAGGGAAGGAGGGAAGTGAAGGAGGGGAAAAATGAAATGCGTGACAGAGGAAAAAAGGGAAGAAGGAGGAAAGGAAAAAGCCGAGGAGATGGTAGGAAAGAAAATAAAGATAGATGGAAGAAGCGGAGGAAAGAGGAGGGAAAAGTTAAGCGCGTGACAGAGGGAGGAAGGGAAGGAGAAAAGGAAGAGAACAAGGGAAGAGAAGGAGGGAAATAAATAAATTAGTGATGAAGGGAGGGAATAAAAAGAGGAGGGAATAAAAGGAAATTAGTGATAGAGAAAGAAAGGAGTCAACGGTAATAGGGAAGAGAGGAAGTGAAGAAGCGAAAAAGTGGAGATGGAGAAGGGAGGCACAGGGAAGGAATGAAGGAAGATTGTGGAGGAGGGAAGAGTGGACGAGATGGAAGAGTTCAAGCAGATGCATTGAGGGAGGGAATCAGGGAATGGCGGGAGGGAGAGAGGGGGAGGGGAGGGGGAGTAAGAGTGAGCGGGAAGGCAGGGGGAGGCAGGGCAGGGCAGAGCATGGTACGAGGGTAGAGGACGGGGTCAGACTCTCATAAAAGTGACATAACTCCGGCCGGATTTATGTTCTCCCAAGGCAGCTTAGTGTCCGGGCCGCCCTCCACCTGCACTCTTTTAGCCCAGATGCAAGGCGAACCACGCACTCTCTCTACCTGTGTCTGTGTCCATGTCTCTGCAAAGCTTCTTCGTATCTCTGTAGGGCTGGGTGTGTATGTTCCTCTAGCTGTGTAACTGTCTGTGGCTGTCTAGGTTTAGTCATGTCACCCGGGCGAATATGTGTGTGTTTGGATAAATGGTGATCATGCTGTGGTGTGTGTGTGTGTGTGTGTGTGTGTGTGTGTGTGTGTGTGTGTGTGTGTGTGTGTGTAAGTGTGTTTGTCTGTCTAATCCTTGTGGTTCCTGTGTCTGTGTTTATATTTGTGTGTTTCTTTGTGTTTTCCACCTTTCTCTTTTTCCTTTCTTTTTCTATGCCCCCTTTCCCTGACCTTCCGTTTATCCTTTCCATTCTCATCCATTTCCTTCCTTTCCCTTCCCTCCCTTTCACTGACCATCCCTTCTTTCTCATCTATTCTCCTTCCCTTCCCTTCCCTTCCCTTCCCTTCCATTTCTCATCCTCACCCTTTCCCACCCTTACCATCCCTTCCTTCTCTCCTCTCCTTCCCTTCCATTTCCCCAGCTCGCCCCTCCCCGCCAATCTTCCTTAGGCGGGGGCAGGAGGAGGTGCACTAAGCCCTGACTGTCGTTGTATTATGCGTGCGTGATAATTCGCAGGTGTTGTGCTGGTGGCGGCGAAGTGTGAGGGATGAGCGACGCACCACTGCAGCGCCCCGCCACACTGCACTGCTTCATAACAACAACAATACACACTACTGCCTAGCGCTATACACACGCAATGAACTCCATGCTGCACCAAGCCACACTATGTTACACTACGCTTCGCTGCGCTTGACGGCTCTCCTTAATAACAATACTATACGCTGCCTCACACTAATACCCGACGCTGATCTAACGCCATCGCTGTGCGTTTTGTAGCCTTGCATGTTAGCGTTCACTGATGTAGCGTTCGGTGTTGGGAAATGTTTCTTCGTCTTCGTAATGCAATGATTATCTGTAGTATACGGTATTTACGGAGCACAACTCTGCGTTACGTTATGTGCCAGAATGCAATGCGCTAAGTTACACGAAACTCCACTTTACTGTGTCTTTGCATTCTCGCCAATCTTTTTGTTCCCAGAATATAATAATGACTGCACAGAATGAAGAAAGACAACAATGCAAAGAGTCACACACACACACACACACACACACACACACACACACACACACACACACACACACACACACACACACACACACACCACAGCACGATCGCCATAAATACTAACTTACACATATGCGTCCAGGTGCCGAGTCCACCAGACACCTGCGCTGCGTGATCATGAGCAGGTGTGTGTTTGTGTGTGTGTGTGTGCCTGACATGTTGTTTTAGCCATTACGCATCTCGTTTTTCCTTCCCTTCCCACTCTTCCTTCCTCTTCTCCTCCTTCCAAGAATCATCGGAGGTGTGTGTATGTGTGCGTGCAGAGAGAGAGAGAGAGAGAGAGAGAGAGAGAGAGAGAGAGAGAGAGAGAGAGAGAGACTGACAGACAGATTGAAAGACAGAAGGGGAAAGAGTAATTTTGAACTTGAGTAAAATAAGAAGCTAAGAGGAAAATGGGGAAGAAAGGTGAAAGAAGTTAAAGTAAGAAAAAAGAATGGTGGAGGAGGAGAAGGAGGAAGAGGAGGAGGAGGAGGAGGAGGAGGAGGAGGAGGAGGAGGAAATAAACCTTAAAACTCCAGTAATCAGTGAAGTTTGTGTTCTGAGAGTCGGGGAACTCCACGTAACTAGGAGGAGGAGGAGGAGGAGGAGGAGGAGGAGGAGGAGGAGGAGGAGGAGGGGGAGAGGGAGGAAAGGGAGGAGGAGGAAGAGGAATGGGAGGGGGAGGAAAGGGAGGAGGAGGAGGAGGAGGAGAAGAAGGAGACGGGGAAAAAGGAAGAGGAGGAGGAGGAGGAGTCTTGCATCGCTTCGTGACCTCAGATTGAAGCGTCTAATTCTCTCGTGCAGTAACGTTTGGTAAATAAATCCTCAACTTAGACAGAAGATTTAAAAAAGGATTAAGATTATGAAAAAAACTCAGTAAATTAAAGTATATATAGAGAATCATAAACTGGTTAACATATATGAGGTGTTAAATGGATTGAGGAAAAAAGAAAAGAAAGCCTTGTAGTTAGCTTAATCACAACTGGCCGTAGTTAATGTTAGATTATTTTATGGAAGTTGCGTCTTTTGCTATTTACTATTTACTGTTTGGGTGAGAACTTGCTGCATTTTCTTTCTTCTCTTGTTTCGTCTTTTATAGTTCTCTTGTATAGTGTAACAAGAGCGAATATTAGTTCTTAGGAGCTGCCGTGTTGCATTTTTTAGTTTCCTCGTAACCGTGTGTATCTTTATATTCTTCTCTATATATGTATTTGCTCAAGTTCTTCTCATTTCCTTGTTTCTGTTATTTTCTCAGTGATGATCTGTAAAACACAAGAAAAAAAAATCGCCAAACTGTAAAATGTTTTCACTTAATCACTGGTCTTGTAATGATAATCCCCAAGTCTCTCCCTCCCTTTAAGACTCTGCAACGCTCCTGTTTTCTGTTTATTTCCATCGTCACCGTTCCCAGTCCCCTTCCTCCTTCCAATAGTCTCTGAAATGTGGGTGAAAGCCCTGTTCGTACTCACCATTTCCGGTAAAGTTGGCCTCTTCCTTCTCGTCCTGCAAGAGTTAGTGAAACGTGGTTAATTTTTTCACAAGAGTTTCGTTGTTTCTCTTCCCCCTTCTGCCCCCTTACCCCCTTCCAAAGTCAGCCGCCTCCTCGTCTGCCTTCCAGGAGTTAGTGAAACGTGGGTGATTTTGTCCCAAGAGTTTCTCAGGCGTAGTTTTACTCGGTGACACAGTCGGTTGTTGGCGTGGCGCTGCGTTGCGTGCTCGCATCCTCCCTTCGTTGTCTTGTGCTGGCTGGGTGAATCTTCCAGGCCCTGCTTTTGTGTTCTGTTTGTTTTCCTCTTTCTTGCCTGGTGTTTCTTTTACTCGTTTCTAAATTTTTCATGATACTTTTTTATTCATGCAGTTTATTTTCTTCTGTTTTCCTTTCTTTACTTTTTATTCTCTTTCTTTTCTTTGTCGCCATTATTAACATATATTTCTTCTTCTGTTTACTGTATCATCATCATCATCATTATCATCATATTTTTCTTTAGCCACTATAAACACTTGCCTGCGCCACAACGGGCTGGGGCCGACCATCAGGCCCCACTACGAAGGCCTTCCGGCGCCATAGGCGAAGACGTAATAAAAAAAAAAAAAATGTACTCAGTATTTTCGTTTTTGTTATTATCATTTTTATTCTTCTATGTACTGTACCATCATTATCGTCGTCGTCGTTATCATCATCATCATCATCATCATCATCATCACCATCATCATATTTTTAATTTTTCTCTTTTCTATTTTTACCATACTATTTTCAATCATAAAAGTTAATGTAAATATATGTACATATAATTAGTGGTTCTAAATTCATTGTCACACACATACTACATACATACATACATACATACATACATACATACATACATACATAAATTCATACACACATACATAAATACATACTTACACACAGTGGCAACGTGTGGAAGGAAATCACATCAAATGACAGGTTAATGACTTGCCTGATTGATTATGATGATGGTGGTGGTATTGTGGTGGTGGTGGAGGTGGAAGTGGTGGAGGTGGTGGTGGTGGTTGTGCTGGTGGAGGTGGTGGCGGTGGCGGTGGTGGTGGTGGGGGTGATATATAGTTAGGGCCACAATGGTAAATTTGGTCACACAGGAAAAGATAAAATTACTGCCACTGTCGCCTGTGTTGCTGCCATAACTACTACTACTATTACTACTACTACTACTACTACTACTACTACTACTACTACTACTACTACTACTACTACGGTTACATCATCACCAGAAACAATAATAGTAATAATAGTGATAATGATAATAATAATAACTGGACCATAGTCAGGCAAGCATGATCGCACTGAGAAAGATAAAGACAAACAGACAGACAGACAGATAGATAGACAGACAGACTGACAGACAAGTGAATGGGAGGAATCTGGCGGTAAATAGGGGGGGGGGGGAGGAGAGGGGGAGGGGAGGGAGCTATTATCTATGTTCCCTATTGTTTCATCAGCAAAGGTCTCTCGCGCTGCACAATGGTCCTTGATGATCTGTGTTCTCTCTCTCTCTCTCTCTCTCTCTCTCTCTCTCTCTCTCTCTCTCTCTCTCTCTCTCTCTCTCTCTCTCTCTCGCTCTCTTAACTAATACACACTCAAAGCGGATATTAATTCTTGCCCGTTCTTCTCCTTGTTTGTACTCCGGTGTTTGCATTGATGTGTGTGTGTGTGTGTGTGTGTGTGTGTGTGTGTGTGTGTGTGTGTGTGTGTGTGTGTGTGTGTGTGCGTGATTTATTAGGGATTCCGATCCAAACACGGCCATGAATTAACGTTTTGCATTCATGTGTTTGGTTATTCGTTTATTTGCCCGCTCGTATTTACTGCAAGTCTTAATTAAGGCTTTGGGTTTCACGGGCAATCTGTGCGCCGCTAAATTGTTGTCTCTCTCTCCTAGTTTGTATTCCTTGACCCTTTGTGTCGCTTTGGGCTTCTATTGATGTGCTGTGTTTTAATTGTTTTTTTATTGTTGTATTTTGCTTTGTTTATGTTGTTTATTAGGTTTGGTGTTTCATTGTTTTTTTGTTTTTTGTACATTTTCCTTTTTACGAGTGTGTTGTTTCATTTGTTATTTATCTCTCCTAATTCCGTTGTTTATTAGCGTTTTATGTTTTATTTGTGTGTGTGTGTGTGTGTGTGTGTGTGTGTGTGTGTGTGTGTGTGTGTGTGTGTGTGTGTGTGTGTGTGTGTGTGTGTGTGTGTGTGTGTTTGCCTAATTGACGATTTATATTAGTGCTTTTTTTTTTACGTTCCAGTTTTTATTAGTGTTCTATGTTCTGCTTCATTTTGTTCTTTGCCTAGTATTCATTTTTTTTATTTTATGTTTTATGTGTGTTTTTGATTTTTATCTAATTTCGTTTTATATTATTTTTATTATTCTTATTTTTTTTACAGCAAAGGAAACAGCTCAAGGAAAAAAAAAAGAAAACAATAATGAAAAAAAAAAAATCCCGCTACTAACTCATCCTATAAAAAAGCGTTCAGAGGAGTGACCGAAAGAGAGGTCAATTTCGGGGGAGAGGCGTCCTGATACTCTCCTCTTAAAAGTGAAATTAATGTCATATGTTTTGTTTCCTTTTTGCTTAGTTTCTGTTTTATTGTAATGGTGTTCAATGTTGTATTTGCGTATTACATTTCTACCTTGTTTCCTTTTTATTAGCTTTCTGTCTTTTAATAGCGTGTGTTTTTATTAGGCAAGAGAAAACAGATGAGATGGTAAAAAATGTATATTGCTTCACTTTTATAATTTCCTGTTGTCTTTGATCCATTGTTGTGTCTCTCATAACCTCATTTTATTGAAACACGCATTGGCATTATTTACTTTCGCTATTCTTTTCACTTATTCGCTTCTTTTTCACAACGATTTCATTTTCTTCTCTTCTTGAATCGTCCTTTCTCAAGTTTATTTTTCTTCGTTATAATCCTTTTTATACCTGCTCTCCTCCTCTTTCTCTTCCTCTTCCTCTTCTTCTTCCTCCTCCTCCTCCTCCTCCTCCTCCTCCTCCTCCTCCTCCTCCTCCTCCTCCTCCTCTTCGTCGTCGTCGCCCTCCTTCTCTTTTAATCTCATTCCATCATCCAGACTTATTTACGGCTTGGGAATTCTCTCTCTCTCTCTCTCTCTCTCTCTCTCTCTCTCTCTCTCTCTCTCTCTCTCCTCCGTAAATTTACTAAACCTCCTCTTTAGGCCTTCAATCGTATCTTGAGTTAACTACGTGACTTATTTTTTCCTATTCATCAAGCACCTTAAATATTTGTCAACCAGTTTATATTCCTATCGTCCAAAGCCTGAATTATGATTATGAATTATGAAGAGTTAAGTGGAGAAGAAAGGTGAGGACAAAGGCAACAAAAGCGAGAAGGAAAAGAGTGAGGCTGCTTTCAGAGAGGGTAGCCGAGCAGCAACCACGAGAATAGTGAAATGGGGAGGAGATGATAAAGTGATTTGGAAAGCAAGAGAAAGGCGAAAAGGAGGAGGAAGGAGACGAGGAGAACAAAGACGAGAAGAGTGAAGCAAAATAGCATTAATCAGAAAAATAGAAGGGAGAAAATGACAAAATGAAACTGAAAACCAAAGAAACCAGAAAAAAAGTGTAGGAGGAGGAAGGAGACGAGGAGAACAAAGACGAGGAGAAAAGTGAAGCAAAAGGGTATTAACCAGAAAACAGGGAAATGTGAAGATAATGATGAAATAAATTGAAAACCAGAGAAAGCAGAAAAAAATGTAGGTGTAGGTGGAGGAACACGAAAAGAACAAAGACAAGAAGAGTGAGGCAGTAGAGCATTAACCAGAGAAGCAATGAAATGGCGATAAAATGATAAATTGAAATGAAAAACTAGAGAAAACTGAAAAAAACGTGAAGGAGAAGGAGACGAGGAGAACGAAAAGGAGGAGAAAAGTGAGACAAAAAAGTATAAAGCATTAAGGAGAAAATAATCAAGTAGAGTGGAAGGTCAATGAAAAGTAGAAGAAAGAAGTGGAGGTGGAGATAGATGAAGAGAACAAAGACGAAGAGAAGAGTGAAACAAAAGTGCATTAACCATTGAGAAGAAATGAATGAGGTGGACAGCTAGAAAAGTAGAACAAAGAAGTGGTGGAGGTGGAGATAGACGAGAAGAACAAAGACGAGGAGATGAGAAAGGCAAAAGAGCATCAACCACAAAACAGGGAAATGAGTAGAAAATGATAAAGTGAACCTGAAAACCAAAGAAAAGCTGGAAAAAAAGTGTAGGAGGAGGAAGGAGAGGAGGAGAACAAAGACGAAGAGAAGAGTGAAGCATAAGAACATTAACCAGAAAAAAAATACAAGGAAATAGAGAGAAAATGATCAAGTGAAATGGAAAGCCAGAGAGAGCAGAAGAGAGAATTGGAGGTGAGGGGAGATGAGGAAAACGATGATGATGATGATGAGAAGAAGAAGAAGAAGAAGAAGAAAAAGACGAAGACGAAGAAGAAGAAGAAGAAGAAGACGATGATGAAGAAGAAGAAAACAAGGAAATGAAGAAAAGGAATAATTGGGAAGAAAAGGGAGAAAAAGGAAAAGAACTAAATGCAAACAGAAAGAGAAGAAGAAAACAAGTAAATGAAGAGGAAGAAGATAATAAAGAAGTACAGTGGAAAGTCAGAGAAAGCAGAAGAAAGGAGTGGAGGTGAAAGGATGCGAGGAGAAAGAAGGCTAGGAGAAGAGAAAGGCAAAAGGAGATTAACCACAAAAACAAAGATATGTGGAAAAAATTATAAAGTGAAATGGAATGTCAGAGAGAGCAGAATAAAGAAGTGGAGGTGAAAGGAGACGAGGAGGACAAAGACGAGGATAAGAATGAGACAAGAGAGCATCAACCATCATGAAGAAAAGAATGAGGTGGAGAGTTAGAAAATAAAAGAAAGAACTGGAGGTGGAGTGTGAGAGCAGAAGAGAGAATTGGAGGTGAAGGGAGACGAGGAGAATGAAAAAGAGGAGCATGAAGGAGATAATAATGAAGACAATACAGCATTAGCCTCAAAAAAACTGGGAATTGGGAGGAGAACGAAAAAGAGGAGAAAAGTGAGACAAAAGAGTATAAAGCATTAAGGAGAAATTAATCAAGTAGAGTGGAAGGTCAATGAAAAGTATTCTACTATCCTTTTATTTATTTTGCACTTCCAGATATAATAGAGGAAAGTGGAGGAAGATATAGACGAGTAGAACCAAGACGAAGAGAAGGATGAAGCTAACTTACACATGGGCAACAAAGAGAAGTGGAAAGGCAGAGGAGAAAGTAGTGGAAGAAAAGGAAAACATGAATAACGAAGACGAAGAGAAGGATGAAACTAATTACGAAATGGCCAATAATGAGAAGTAGAAAGGCAGAGAAGAAGAAAAAGAAATGAAGAAGGAAAACGAGAATAACGAAGACGAAGCGAAGGATGAAGCTAACACCAAATTCGACAGCAAAGAGAATTGAAAAGGAAGATAAGAAGAAGTAAGGAGTGAATAAGAAAGAAAATGAGAATAATAAAACAGAGAGAAGGATGAACAGGCAAACTTGAGTATTGGAAAGGAAGAGAAGAAGAAAGGAAGAGAAGAAAAAAATAATAAGAGAAGGAGTAAGAGAGAATATCAAGAGGGAGAGGAGGATGAAGCTACCCAACTTGGAAATGGGCAACAAAGCATTAACCTCAAGTGTAACTCCTTCAAGCCAGCAGGTCTTAACTCGCCCCTCAAGAATCGGCCCTCAAGTTGTTGCTTAACTTCTTCTTGGCGCCACTCACCACCACCCCCTCCAGCGGCCGCCCCTGGAAGCTGCGAGACAACGGCGGTTCTTGCCAAAGTTACGCGAGAAGAATGACGGAAATGCATGCACGAAGAGGCGGTGGTGGTGGTTGTGGTTATGGTGGTGATGGTTGCGGTGTTGGTGGTGGTCGAAGTAGTGGCGGCGATGGTAGTAAGGAGGAGGAGGAGGAGGAAGAGGAGGACGAGAAGGATGAGGATGAGGATGGTGATGATGATGATGATGATGATGATGATGATGATGAGAAGAAGAAGAAGAAGAAGAAGAAGAAGAAGAAGAAGAGGAAGAGGAAGAGGAAGGAGGAGGAGGAGGAGGAGGAGGAGAAGAAGAAGAAGAAGAAGAAGAAGAAGAAGAAGAAGAAGAAGAAGAAGAAGAAGATGAAAAAGAAGAAGAAAACAAGCAAATGAAGAAGAAGAAAAATGGGGAAGTAAAAGGAGAAAAGGAAAAGAATTGAATGCAAACAGAAGGATAAGAAGAAAACAAGCAAATAAAGAGGAAGAATAAAGAGGAAGAAAGAGGAGAAAGAGGACAACGACAGCAAGCAAACAAGTAAAAGAAGAAAACAATCATACGAAGAAAAATAAAGGGAAAGAAAAAAAGAGAAAGAAAAAAAACTGAATACGAATAGGAGGATAAGAAAAAAAGAAGACGAGGAAGAAGAGAGGAAAAGTCAAGAACAACAACAAAAAAAAAAAGAAGGGCACAAAAGCAAATAAATAATGACGTCAAAACAGAGGAAGATGATGATGATGGCGATGATTATGATGACGAAGGGGACAGCAGTAGAGGAAAGGAGGCGGCGAGGGCAAAAAAAAAAAAAAAAAAAAAGGAAGAAAGCAAAGAAGCAGGGAACGAAAACAAGAACAACAACAACGAAGATAATGGTGATGATGATGGTGATGACGACGATAAAGAAGAGGACTGGGGTGTCGGGGAAGACCAGAAAAAATGAAGGAGGAGGAGGAGGAGGAGGAGGAGGAGGAGGAGGAGTGAAGTGAAGAAAGGAACGAAGAGGGAGAAGTGGAGGAGAAAGAAGACGAAGAGGAAGAAAAAGAAGAAGAAGAAGAAGAAGAAGAAGAAAGAAGAAGATTTGATTGAAGTGAAGAAAGAAACGATAAAGAACAGGAAGAAGAGGAAGAGGAAGAAGAAGAAGAAGAAGAAGAAGAAGAAGAAGAAGAAGAAGAAGAAGAAGAAAAGAAGCAGAAAAAGAAGAAAAAGAAGAAAGATGATTTAAGTGAATTGTAGAAAGAAACGAAGAAGAAGAAGAAGAGGACGAAGAAGAAAAAGAAGAAGAAGAAAAAGAAGAAGAAGAAGAAAAAGAAGAAGAAGAAGAGAAAGAAGAAAAAGAAGAAAAAGAAGGAAGAGGATTGAAGTTAGGTGTAAAAAAAAACGAAGAAAAAAGGAAAAAGAGGAAGAAGAAAAGAAAGAAAACAAAAAGATGATAAAGAAGAAAAGAAGAAAAGGAAAAAGAAGGAAAAAAATAAAAGAACGAAGGAGAGAAGGACTTACTGAGTGAAAAGACATGAAAAAGAGAGAGAGAGAAAGAAAGGGAGTGGAAAAGACAGCCTGAATTCAAGGAGGGAGGATAGGGAGAGAAAGCTTCAAGGGGAGGAGGAGAAGGGAGAAAGGAGGAGAGGAGGGAAGGAGGGAGGAAAGGTACAGCGATGAGGAGGAGGATAAAGTGAGTGATGAGGCGGATGAGAGGAAAGAATGAAGAAGGGAAAATAATGGAGGCCGAGGAAGGAAAAAACAAAGGGACAGAAGAAGAAAAAGAAAAAAAAAGAAGAAGAAGAAGGAAGACGTGGAAGATAATGGAAGAGGAGGACGAAGGAGGAGGATAATCACGTCTTCTCTTAAGTTCCTCCTCTTCTTTTTCTTCCTCCTCCTCTTCCTCCTCCTCCTTTAGTACCGTATTTACAAAAGAGAACATGACATCGATTCCTTCCTCTTACTATTCTCCTCTTTCTCTTCCATCCTCTTCCTCCTTCACCTCTTCTTATATTTCTTCATTATCTTTCTTACTTTTTCCTCTAATCCCTTCTCATTTCCTTAGATTTCTAGAGTTCATTTCCTATTCAACTTTCCTCTTTTCTCCTACTATTTTCTTCTTCTTTCATCCTCTTCTTCATCATATTTTTTCATCATACTTCTTACTTTTCCTTTTTTTCTCTTCCTCTTCCATCCTCCTTCTTCTTCACCTCTTTTTCCTTATATTTCTTCATTATACCTCTAACTTTTTTTTTCCTTTCTTTAATCCTTTTTCATTTCTTTAATTTTCTGGTGTTTTTTTTCGTAGGCAACTTTTGTCCTTTCTCTCGCTATTCTCCTCTTCCTGGTCCTGCTCCTGCTCTTCCATCCTCTTCCTCCTCCTCCTTCTCTTCTTAAAAAGTGAGTCATTACATTGATTTATCTTCACAATTTATACTTCAGAATCGACTTTACGTTCTCCTCGATTCATTGGCGTCGTTTGTTGGTGCGGTTCTTTATTATGCCGTCTGGATAAGTGTTTTAATCCTCCTTTTCTTCCCTCGTTGCGGCTCTTGTGTGGGCTGGAGTTTTAATCCTATTCCTTTTTCTGATCGCTTCTCTTTTTTTGCTGTTGAAGCGTCGTCTGTTTACGAGGGAATCCTTTTTATAGTAATGGAATCGTTGGTAATTGTGTTTGGATTGTTTTCTTTTATCGTTGTGGTTTTCTTGTGTGAGGATGTGACATTTTTATTCTCGTTTTCTCCTTCTCTTCCTCCCTTCTATCATCTTTATTTTTCTCTCTACTCTTATCGCTTTCTCATTTCTACTTATTCTCTTCCTCACGCTTTTTATTTTGCCTCCTTCATCTCTCCTCCTCCTCCTCCTCCTCCTCCTCCTCCTTTTCCGCAAAATAATCGGGAACTTTAACTGTCCTAACGTTGAATGGGGCTCCTCCTCCTCCTCATCTTCCTCCTCCTCCTCCGCAATAATAATCGGGGACTTTAACTGTCCTAACGTTGACGGGGACTTGTTGACGGGGGATCAAGAGGATACTATCCTCGTGATCCCCCGTCAACAAGTCATCATAATGGTGGAAGACTCGTTTCTCATTCAAGGTTTAACTCAACTAACGCGAGAGAACAATATAATGGATCTGATGCCAGTGACCGATCATAACCACAATCGCGACTGTGTGATGTTGGTGACAAACTAAGAACTTGTCATCATCTGTTGATTCGTTTCAGTATCAGCATTGGGTACTAGCTTATTGACAGTCCGGCAGGAATATCCGACTAGAAGGACTAATAGTATTATTCATCCTAGCACGTGAACTGCAACCCTTGCTATTGGGGCTAACTCAACCTCTCCGTCAATACTATCGACAATTCTTGAAACGCCTTCACAGATCAACTCCTGGAGGTAGAGAGGATGCTAGTGCAGTCAAGCAATGCAAGCAAGTAAATGATGACGTCGTTCCACCGTGGAAGACCGCAGCGATCAAAAGGGAATAAACTTGAAATGAAGAAATTACAACCTATTGAAAGAAAATGACCCGAGAACGGCACCAGAATAGCCTCAGAACCTGTTGAACCATCATTCGCATTAGTAAACACAACTTTGAAAAACAGAGCGCTCGATCCCAGCAATGCAAGCTATCACATACATCACAACAGTACCCACATACATCACAACAGTAAAGAAAGAAAAGACCCAAATTGGTCTCCTGACAGATGAGACCGGATCACTTTAAACCCAGGACAGCAAAATATGTCCAGAATCCTTAAGAGTAACTTTGAGAATATGGCAACAATTCCCGAGGGCCTTATGCATCCGCGGGTTATGATGCCCCTTGAAACGACACAACATATGACCAGGATGTGAAAAAGTACATAGACAAATTAGACACGAATAAGTCAACGGGACCCGACAATGTGTTCTGCGGTTATTAAAAGAACTTGAACAGGAAATTCTTCAATCCCTCATTAGCATATCTAACCGATCATTAAAACTTAGCAAAGTCCACGAAGACTGGAAAATGGCGAACGTGAAACTGATTAAAAAAAAAAAAGAGATAAGAGCGTTGCCTTAAACTACAAGCCGATTAGTTTGACATCAGTAGCCTTGACAAGATTAGATGTGGCAAACGTCTCAGTTTTGTTTTGAAGAAAATCATATAATTTCCGATTCCCAGCACGGTTTCAGTAATATGCGCTCATTCTTAACAAATCTACAGGATTTCTTCTAAGGTTTACTCGTATATGAAAACTAGGATCATTACATCCCCAGCGAGAGAGCCTTTGACAAGGTACCACACGAACGACTCCTTAAAATACTAGAGTCAGTGGGTATCGGAACCAATCTGATTGCGCGGATGAGAGATTGACTCACCAGTAGAAAACAACGAGTGCTACTCAACGGGCAGCCTACCGAGTGTCTCCCAGTCACTAGTGGAGTACGGCATGAGGCAGTGGTAGGACTCTTTCTCTTTATTATATACGTTACCGATTTAGAAAAAGGATTGAAATCCTCCTTATCAAAGTTTTCTGATGACATTGAATTGGGTGGAAAGGCCCTCACGACGACTGGTTCGGAAATCATCCAAAAGGGCCTTGACCCTGTGGTCTGAAAAGTTGCAATTATCATTCAACGTGGACAAATTTAATGCAGTGCACTATATTTGGGAAGCCTCTGCGGGACGTACAGTAGAAATTGGATCTGGGAGTCACCATCAGCAGTGACCTGAAACATGCAAATCACTGTAAAAAAAACATATACAAAGCCAACACCGCTCGGGTTCATAGCGAGGAGCTTTGCGTGTAAGAGATGTCGGAAGTAATGTTACCTATATTTAACACAATGGTAATTAAGACGTCACCTCGAATATGCAGTGCAGATCTAGGCCCATTATTGCAAGGACACTGAATTATTATAACGTTTAGCGACGTGCTACGAAAATGATTCCACTCCTAAGAGTTCAGCCGAACAGGGAACGACTCAAGCGATTCAACCTCTTTACGCTGGAAAAAAAGACGCTTTTTAAGAAATTTAGTAAAGGTCCTTAAGTACCTGAAGAAGTTCAGTACAGTTCACTCCAAGTTCTTTGTTATACAAACCAACTCAAGAACTAAAAATAACGATCCATCTAGCTGCAGTTCAGTTCTGTTCCTCAAATTACAGGAAGGATATTGAATTACTGGAGAGTCCAGTGACGCGCTACAAAAATATCTCACCCCTATTAGATCAGCCATGTAAGGAACGACTCATCCTCTTTTCGTTCGAGAAGAAATTTTTACGAAGAGATATGATTAAGGTCAAGTTTGAAGAAGTACAGTATCGTCGATGACTCCAAGTTCTTTGAGTTATAAACCATCTCAAGATCTAGAACTAAAACTAGAAATGATGATCTAAGTATTCAAGCGAGGCGATGTATTACTGACATTGCCATGGAGTTTCTTCTTAAACCGAGCCATCCGCCATTGGAACAACTTCCTGAAGAAGTAGTAAGTGCAGTAACCATCAACTCCTTTGATAATCGAATCGACCGTTCCTTCGTTGCGTCAAGAATGGACTGAAAGTAGGTACGAAGACTTTCTTCCGCTCTGCAAGCATGAAGTGACTGTCGAGCAGATTCATCACTTGAGCCGCCTACCTCGTAATGAGCCATTAGACTTTCTGTTCCCTGCATTTCCATTTTTTTTTACGTCTTCGCCTGTGGCGCTGGTAGGCTTTCGTATTAGGGCCTGATGGTCGGCCCGTTGGGGCGCAGGCAGTTGTTTATAGTGGCGCCATCTTGCATTGGCTCATGCTGCCCCCCGAAGCTCATCTATAATCCTGGAATCTAGAGTCCGGGTTGATAGGTAGTCTTCTGGATAGCATGTGGGTAGTCTTAGGCCACTCGGCGGCGACTGAAAAATCCCAGCTTGGTGTCGCTGAGCGGGGCGCGAACCCGCGTCGTCCTGAACGCGGCGCCGTCACGCTTGCCACTCAGCCACCGCCTCCCCATGTTTCCAAGTTTTTTCTTCTTCTTCTTCTTCTTCTTCTTCTTCTTCTTCTTCTTCTTCTTCTTCTTCCTCTTCTTCTTCCTCCTCCTCCTCCTCCTCCTGCTTTTCCTCCTCCCAATCCTCCTTCGTCAGCCGGTTGTCGATAATGATAAAGGAAGGTGAGTCTTTGAACTCAGGAAGATAGGAAAATAAAACTAGATTGGCTATTAATTCCTGACCCGCGGAGGGAAAAAAAAGTAGATAAATGGGTGGATCTTACGAGGCAGAAATGAGACGTACGAGGCAGCTGTTCATAAAAATGGAAGTTAAGAGGAAGAAAAATACCTTCGTTTGTTGTTATGCGCCTGATATCTTGTGAGGAGGAGGAGGAGGAGGAGGAAGAGGTGGAAAGGCAGAGGAAGAGGAGAGGAAGAAGGAGGAGGAAGAGGAGGAGGAGGAGGAGGAGAAAGAGGGAGAGAAGAAGAAGGAAGAGCAAGATTAGGAGGAGAAGAAGGAGGAGGAAGAGGATTAGAAGGACAGGAGGAATAATTCTTACTCTCTTTCATCTTTCACTTTGCATTCTTTCCTCACTTCCTCTTTCCTCCTTTCTCCTCCTCCTCTTCCTTCTCCTTCTTCCTTCTCCTTGATGAATATAGACGCGGCAAGAGATGGTGGTCGAGGAGAGGGAAGAAGCAGGATAAATGGAGGGAAGGAAAGGAAGGGACGGAGGGAAGGGAAAGGAAGGGAGGGAAGGGAAGGGATTATGAAGGAAGGAAAATCTTTAAGTTATTCATGAAAGCAAAATATATTCAATTAAGTGGCGTCCGCATGTGTGTGTGTGTGTGTGTGTGTGCGTGCGTGTGTGTGTGTGTGTGTGTGTGTGTGTGTGTGTGTGTGTGTGTGTGTGTGTGTGTGTGTGTGTCCCAATGTCATATCCGCATTAGGAAAAACTGTAATA
>NC_066519.1:24033876-24038876 GCF_024679095.1 Eriocheir sinensis
ACTGTACGAAGCTCAAAAGGAGAAGGAGTTGGAAACTCATTCCCTACGAACAAGATCTAATTGAACCGAACCTAATTGCTCTTTTTAATTGTTTCAGGTTCACGGCGTTGGCCTCTTCGAACTACATTCTGTGAGTACACTTATTCCCTGAGTGGAAATGATTTAATTAAAACTTTGCTTATGACAAACATGAATATAAATAATCCAGCAAGCCTTCTTATGTTCTTATACTCTTATTTGAACTTGTGCTTACGACAGACGTGAACGAAAAAAAAAAAATCGGTGTAGCCCTCTTATGTTTTTATGTTCTTATGGACTTGTGCTTTTAACAAACGTGAACATAAAAAAAAAAAAAAAACATGTAGTCTAATTATGTTTTGAAGTTGTCATGTTTATATAAGTAATGAAAGATGTTGTTTATTATTTTGGCGAAATTCGTAAAGATCTTCCTTAATTTCAACGTTGGGAAACATTAATCTGTATTTTTGTGGGGATTAGTGAGGGAAATTAATAGTTTTTTTTGGCACGAATACAAAAGCTTATTATCGATCTTGCAATTCAATATTAAACCGTATTTTTAGGATTATCCTCGATTAATTCTGTACTTTTTCGGGGCGTGAGTGAAAGAAATTGATAGTTTTTTTTTCTAGGCACGAGCACCAAAGCTTATTAGTATCATTCTTGCAATTCAATATCAAATTATTCTATTTTTGAGAATACGTTCGATTAATCATTTACGTGCACGGTTCGACTTTGAAGAGTTTCAATATTTTAAAAGTAATGAGAGATTTACAGCAGGACTCACGCACACACGTATAAATAATTGCGTGATTTGTAGGGGCGGCGAAACAAAAATTTGTGTATCGGGAAATGTTTTATGGGTGTCGGCGGCGCGCGGGTCCTTGCCACTCATTGCGAAGTGATGGGGCGCCTGAAATTGATGCCCAGATATATTTCAGGTTGATAGGACGTTGAAAACTTGTTGTGCCGGACTTTATCGGTCGTGGCTTTAAAGCGGGAGACCTCACACACACACACACACACACACACACACACACACACACACACACACACACACACACACACACACACACACACACACGTGCTCTTTTGTTTTCTTTTTGTTTTTGCTCACCCACCCCTCCGCACACACACACACACACACACACACACACACACACACACACACACACACACACACTCACGGGCTCTTTTGTTTTCTTTTTGTTTTTGCTCATCTACCCCTCCGCGCACACACACACACACACACACACACACACACACACACACACACACACACACACATGGGCTGTTTTGTTTTCTTTTTGTTTTTGCCCCTGAGCTGTTTTCTCTACTACTCTAAAAAAAATACACATAATTCTTTATATATTGAACATGCTAAATAATTCGACATGTTGCAGGGATATTTGTATTTTTTGTAGTATTGTATGTTTACTCGCATTTCTTTCTTGGTTTCTGTCGGAAAAGAGAAAGAACACGGTCTTCATCTCTTTCACCATCATCATCTTCATCATTATCGTCATCATCATCAGCAGCAGCCAGTACTAATACACCGGAGAACAAAAGCATATCCCCACGCCCTCCTACCGAAATAACAACAACAACAACAACAACAACAACAACAACAACAACAACAACAACAACAACAAGAACAGCAACAACAACAACAACAACAACAACAACAACAACAACAACAACAACAACAACAGCAACAACAACAAGAACAGCAACAACAACAACAACAGCAGCAACAACAACAACAACAACAACAACAACAACAACAACAACAACAACAACAACAACATGGAAAAAAGTAAGCTCAAAGCACTGGACAATTGAATAGTATATGGAAAATCATTTAAGTTTAACAAATCACTACTACGTACATACACATTACTGCCTACCCGTACTTATGTGTCTGAGGGGTAAATGATCCCAAAAAGTAACTCTTATTCGCACCGCTGAGCCTTCCAGAAACGACTCAAGGTTTCGAGAACAATATCCCATTTCTACTTTTTTTAACCTCGTTTTCTGTTCGTCAGTGAGGTAAAAACGGAGAAAAGAGTCAGGGAGGCGGAAAAAAAGAGTTAAGCCGCTGGACTGACTACTGGACCGTTTGCAGAAAGCCTTCAGGGTACAAAGGGGCTAGGGAAGGGAGGCTGAGGGAGAGGAGAGAGGAGAGAGGATGAAAGAGAAAGGAACGAGTTGAGAAAAGGGAGCAGGAGAAGAAAGGAGCTAAAAGAGAAGGTAGGAAGAATAATTAGAAAGCTAGGAATGAGAGAAAGAAGATGTTAGAAAGAAGAGAAAATGGGAAGGACGATAAGGAGGGATGAAGGAGAGGGAAGAGAAAGATGGGAATAGGTAAGGTAAAAGTAGTAGAACGGGAAGAAAAGTGAAGATAGGAAGAATAGTTAGAAAGAGGGGAGAGTGTGAAGGAAATGTTGGGTCAGAATATGTTAGAAAGAATAGGAAAAAAGGAAGGACGAGGGGGGAGGAAGGAAAGGGAAGAGAAAGTAGGGAACGAGTCGAGCGAAAGGAGAACAACGGGAAGAAAAGTGAAGATAGGAAGAATATTTAGAAAGCGGGGAGAGAGGGAATGAAAGGTAGGGTCAGAAAAATTAAGAAAGAAAAGGGAAAGGGGAAGGACGAGAAGGAAGTGAAAGGAAAATTGGGACTGAGATGCGATAGTGGAGAAGGCGAAGAAGGAGGGAAAGGAGAGCATATTCAAAGTTAGGAAGGAAAGAGTGAAAGAAGAGGAAGGCGAGGAGGATGAAAATGAAAGATAAGAAATGTGAGAAATGTGAGAAGGAAGGAATAGGAAGAGGGGGAGGAGAAAAGGGAGGGTAGGAGATATAGCCAGAAAAGGATAAAAAGGGAAGGATGAGGAAGAGAAGAAAGAAAGGGAAGGTAGGATTTATTGCTGGAAAAGGGGGAAGAGGGAGGGGAAAATGAAGAGAAGAAGGAGGGAAGAATAAGGAAAGGAAGAGGAGGAAATTGAAGATAGAAAATATAGCCACTAAAGGAGAAACAGGGAAGGAAAAGGAAGAGGAGAAGGAAAAAATTGAGAGCAGGAAAGGGGGAAGAGGGAAGGAAAAGGAAGAGGAGAAGGAAGATATGGAGGGTAGGAAAGGGGAAAGAGGGAAGGAAAAGGAAGAGGAAAAGGAAGATATTGAGGGTAGGAAAAGGGGGAAGGAAAAGAAAGAGGAGAAGGAAGATATGGAGGGTAGATAAAGGGAAGAGGAAGGAAAAGGAAGAGAAGAAGGAAGATATGGAGGGTAGGAAAGGGGAAAGAGGGAAGGAAAAGGGAGAGGAAAATGAAGATATGGAGGGTAGGAAAGGGGAAAGAGGGAAGGAAAAGGAAGAGGAGAAGGAAGATATGGAGGGTAGGAAAGGGGAAAGAGGGAAGGAAAAGGAAGAGGAAAAGGAAGATATGGAGGATAGGAAAAGGGGGAAAGGGAAGGAAAAGAAAGAGGAGAAGGAGGAAAGGGGAAAGAGGGAAGGAAAAGGAAGAGGAAAAGGAAGATATGGATGATAGGAAAAGGGGGAAAGGGAAGGAAACGAAAGAGGAGAAGGAGTAGGAAGGGCTGGAAAGGGGAAAGAGGAAAGGAAAATGTAGAGGAGAAGGAAGAAATGGAGGGTAGATAAAGGGAAAAGAGAAGGAAACAAAAGAGGAGAAGGAGTAGGGAGGGCTGGGAAGGGGTAAGAGGGAAGGAAAAGGCACGGGAGAGGGGGAAGGGGAAAGGAAGGGAGGAGCAAAAGCGGCAATCGACACCGTAAAGGAAACGACAGCAGAATAAAATCTCAGGGCCACGGCAAGGCCTCGCGTGGCGCTGAGAGGGAGTGGATAAAGTTTTAGAGGGAATGAAAGTCCTGAAAGGGTTAGCGAAGAGGCTTGAACGCCGCAAGAAAAGGGACAAACGAGCCGTCAGGGAACGTAAAGTCCACCGATCTATATGAACCGGAGGAAGTTAGATCGAGAGGAGGAAGCCAACGGGGCGGGGCGGAGGAATGACTGAGGACGGAGAGGGAGGAAGCCAGCGTGTGCTGGCTCCTCCACATCCACCCCACCCACCCACCACCCACACTCCACCCACCCACCCACTTCCACCCATCCACCACCCACCCACTTCACCCACCCACTTCACCCATCTACTTCACCCACCCACTTACCCATCCCCACCCACCCACTTACCCATCCACTTACCCACCCACTTCACCCATCCACTTCACCCATCCACTTACACCCATCTACTTACCCACCCACTTACCCACCCACTTCACCCATCTACTTACCCACCCACCCACCTACCTACCTACTTCCCTATCTACTTACCTACTTACTTACTTACGCACCTACTTAAATACTTGTCTACCTACCTACTCACCCACCTACTTACTCACCTATTTACTTAATTATTTACCTACCTCTACTTACCTACCTACTTCCCTATCTACTTCCCCTCTCCCCTTAGTTCATCACCTCAGCAGCACACCTCGAGCTCGAATTAATAAAGGAACAAGTGGGTCAGAGAGAGAGAGAGAGAGAGATTTCGTTAGCTGAAATGAACGGTCGGTACGTCTCTCTCTCTCTCTCTCTCTCTCTTTTTCTCTCTCCATTTTTTGTTCTTTAAAGTAAACCTTCGTATTTTCAAAGTTTTTCTCATTTTTCCTTTTTCGTTAGTTTTTTTGTTCATTGTGAAAAAGATGTTTGTATTTGTCAAGAGATGTGTTTTCCTCAGTCATTTCCACCACTGGCTGTTTTTTTTTATTATTTTTTCAAGAATTTTTCAATATTATGGTTTTATCAGTTTGGAAATGATTTCAACGTTTCTCCTTTATTATTATTTTTGTTCAGATTCTTTCATCACTAATTATTATATATTTTTTTTTAATAATTTGGGCAAAAAGTTTTACAATTATTTCTCTTTGTAGCACAATTTCGGTTATGCTTCATTTTGCTTTTTTGAGGTTATTTCAAC
>NC_066519.1:24043876-24058876 GCF_024679095.1 Eriocheir sinensis
GAAGAAAGGGCGAGAGAAGATGGAAAGTTTTGTCTCTACAACTCAATTCAAGGACGGTTAAATGAGGTAAAACTTCTTGCCTTCAGACCTTGAGTTGACCGATTAGGAGGAGGAGAAGGAAGAGGAGGAGAAGGAAGAGAAGGAGGACGAGGAGGAGGAGGAGGAGGAGGAGGAGGAAAAAAAAAGAAGAAGAAGAAGAAGAAGAAAAAGAAGAAGAAGAAGAAGAAGAAGAAGAAGAAGAAGAAGAAGAAAAAGAAGACGACAAAGGCAAGATTTGGAAAGACATAAGCAAGAATTGGAAAGACATAGGCAATAATTGCAAAGACATAGGCAAGAATTGGTTCACCAATAGAGTGGTAGATCAATGGAACAGGCTTTGCAGCCATGTTGTGGGTGCCAATACCAATACCATAGATATATTCAAGAAGAGGTTAAAAATAGTCGTGGATAGTGAGGTAAGGTGGGGTTAAGATTAAGTTATGTTTTTATGAAGAAGAAGAACAAGAAGAAGAAGAAGAAGAAGACGAAGGAGGAGTAGGAGGAATACATAGGAATACATAGGAAGAACAGACACCAGAAGACCTATCGGTCTATGGCGAGGGTGTCTGTTTACTACCGCTACTACTAGTAATCTACGTGTGGTAGAACAGGACAGAATAGAAGAAGGCTCCTCCCCACCCACCTCTCCCTCCGGCAACGTGCCGGCAGGAAATAGTTAGAAGAGAACACCATGTATCTTTAAGGAAGAAAGGGACATGAAAATTTTACAGTAAAGAGAGAAATAAGAGGAAATTACTACCCTTAACATACACTACTGGTAACCTAAGCTGTGGGGGAAAATTACTTCATTACATAAGAACATAAGAACATGGAAACACAGGGAGGCTGGAAGAGGACGAGTGGCCTACACAGGGCAGCCCCAGAATCCCCCCTAATACTCACGATGGGTGAGGTGTAGTTTCAGGGGCACAGGTGGAGGCTTGATCTTCGTTTTACCGGCGGTACTAGGCACGCACCAGTAACCTGTCACCTTACTGCACCCACACCTCACTCCATCTGTCATGCGGACATTAACTGTTGCTTTACTCTATTGTTAACTTACGCTACTTGCAGTCGAGGTTGTGGGGGAGAATAATATGGATTTAGGTTGAGGTCTTGGTACAATCTGTCTGAAAACATGCGAAGAAGGGTCATAAGCCTCTGTTTCGGTTGTGTTAAGCTGAATGACTTCTAAATTACTTTTAGCATATATTATTACACCTCCACCTTTTTTGTGTTGACGACACTTAGCAAACGCGTTGTAACCACTGATAGCTACTTCACTTAACTCATGCTTGTCACGCGTATTTAGCCATGTTTCTGTGATCAAAATGAAGTCGGGTTTTTCAGTAATTGCATGAATTATCAAGTGGTTACGCTTCTGAATAATGATTCGGACATTTACATAGAAGATGTTTAATTTATTCGCCGAGTGTGCGCCATATATCAACTGTCGTTTCACTGGAATAGTGCGTCAGACCCGATTATCTACAACTACCTCTACCTCACCACCCACCTGTGTGGCTGTTGACCTGACCGCTACCTCAGTACAGTATCCCCCACCTGGGGGTCTGGCCACCTGACCGCTACCTCAGTGCCCCTAAACCTAACCTAACCTAACCTAAAGGTTAGTATATCTATCTATCTGTATTTTTCTACCTAAATTATATTTTACTGCCTATTTGTCTATCTATCTATCTTTATCTACCCATCTATCTATTCATTTATTTATCTATCTATCAGTCTGTCTGTCTATCTATGTCTATCTATCTACCTATCTATCTATTAATTTATCTATCTATCTATCAGTCTATCTGTCTATCTATTTATCTATTCTATCTATCTATCTATCTATCTATCTATATCTATATCTATCAAATATTGCTTCGCTACATTTCTCTCTCTCTAATTGGGAGCGAAAATCCAGGTGTGATTCAGGTGTGCGTGTTCGGTTCCCACGCCTCACCTGGCCCCGTCCACCTGGCCGAGGCTTTTGTGCTGATCTACCTCACCCTCCCATGAGAGAGAGAGAGAGAGAGAGAGAGAGAGAGAGAGAGAGAGAGAGAGAGAGAGAGAGAGAGAGAGAGAGAGAGAGAGAGAGAGAAATTAATCAAGGGAACTAGGTAACTTATCCAAAAGATTGAGATTAGTTTAGATTTATACCCCTCCCCCTCTCTCTCTCTCTCTCTCTGCATCAACTCTAAATAGCATTTTAAAACACAAAATATAGTTACTTATCTGCACGAAATAGATTAGGCAGGAAAACGGAGGTGAGAGAGAGAGAGAGAGAGAGAGAGAGAGAGAGAGAGAGAGAGAGAGAGAGAGAGAGAGAGAGAGAGAGAGAGAGAGAGAGAGAGAGAAAATCCAGGATGATGAATGAAAATGAAAGTCACGAATAGGTAAAGGAAAGGAGTTACGTAATAGTGCAGACCCGGTGAGTGAAGGAGATGAGGAAGGGAGTGAATGTGGTGTTGAGGGAAGCGAGCGAGGATTCGAGGATGAAGAGGGCTTAGGGAAAGAGAAAAAAAGATAGTTTGAGATAATTCGGAACTGTGAAAAATGAGGATGAAGGGCTGTGAGGTGATGGGAAACGATGAGGAGGGGAGCGTAGGACATTAGTGGCTAGAAACATCGGATAAAGCAGAATAGTGATAGAAGAAAGCAACATATGATAAAACAAAAGTAAGTTATTTGAGAGCAGCGGATAGACAACGAAACAAGGAAAACAAGACGAAATCAGCAAAGAGATGGGGTAGGGAGGAATGTGGTGTTGAGGGAAGGAGTGAGGATTGGAGGATAAAGAGGGCTTAGGAAAGAGAAAAATAGTTTGAGATAATGCGGAACTGTGAAAAATGAGGATAAAGGGCTGTGATGTGATGGGAGACGATGAGGAGGGGAGCGTAGGACATTAGTGGTTAGAAACATCGGATAAAGCAGAATAATGATAGAAGAAGGTATTGGATTTAGCTGAGGGTTTGGAGAAGAGAGTAAGGGGCGGGGATGAAGATGAGGAGGGAGAGTTGATAAGTAAAGAGGAAAACATATATAAAGTAAAGAGGAAAAGCAATGGAAGTAAGTAAGAAAGAAGAAAAGAGAGAATTGATAGAGATAAATAGGAGAAGCAGCTGATGGTTAAGAGAAGGAAAATAAATATGGAGTAAAGAATAGAGCCAAATGAAATAACTGAGAAATAAGGAAAGACAGAGTGGATAGGGGGTCATTTTTACAGCAATGGAAGCAGATCAAGGGCAAAAAAAATGAAGGCAAGAAAGCACGCTAGTCACTGCTAAAGAGGAGTTGACAAAAGAGGGGAGAAGATAAGTATGAGGAGGGAGATGAAGTAGAAAGGAAAGGGGAATGAAGAAATGGAGAAGGCAGGAAAGGGAGAGTGTATAGGTAAGAGAAAGGAAAAGAAATAAGAGGTAAAGATGAAAGACAAAGGTAGTGACTGAGAAAGAAGAAAAGGGAGAATGAATGGGGATGAGTAAGAAGAAGAAGAGAGAGAGAGAGAGAGAGAGAGAGAGAGAGAGAGAGAGAGAGAGAGAGAGAGAGAGAGAGAGAGAGAGAGAGAGAGAGAGAGAGAGAGATTGGATGGGTATGAGATGGGATAGATAGCTTAGAGGAAGGAAAGTGAATTAGAAGTAAAAAGGAAAGGGAAAGAAAGAAACTGAGAAAGAAGAAACGGTAGAGTGGATGGGGAAGAGAAGGAGGGGTAGATAGGTTAGAGAAGGGAAAAGAAGGAAAGAACAGGGGAGGAGGAGTTGACAGCATGAGTGACAGGAGAAAATTTGGTGATGGCAGGTCTGACTAACTGGTGGGCTGACTGGCCAAGTGGAGGCGAGGGACTGGCTGGAAGATGTAGGGAGATGTTAGACGTTACCTGAATGGGCGACTGACTGACTGACTGACTGACGTATATTATGATTGAAGGCTTGAATAATTAACTGATATTTTACGCGAGGAGAACGACCAAAATTATTGCTTCGAAAAGTGAAAATGAAAATTGTAGGAGACGAAATATCAATGAGATGGGAAGGAAATTACAGCACTGGGGGAAATTAAAGCACTGGAGTGACTAATAGGTTGGGAACAAGAACGGGAATAGGGTAATAATAGAAGAAAAAATAGAATCGTAGAAGTTAAGAATCATCATAATAAGAGAAAAAATACAGGAAAACAGGGAACAGGAACAAGAGAGCAACAGGGGAATAATAGCGACCATATAGTTGTTATAGAAAATAAAAAGGAAGAAGTAAAATGCGAACGGTGACTTAAGGAAAATAAAAAAAGTAATAAGAGTGACAATAGGACAATAATGAAAACAGAAAATAGGTACAAGATTACAGCACGTGAAGAAAAGAACAAGACAAAAACGATAACAGAACAAGGTGGAAAAGACAACACAAAACACAAAACAACACACAATAACACCAAAAGCAAGGGAAAAAAATAAGAACATTAGGTAGAGGCAAGAAAGCAACGAAGAAAAAGACAATAACAACAAAATGAAGTGAAAATGACAACACCGCAAGAAAGCAACACATGATAAAGCAAAAGCAAGGAAGTTATTTGAGAGCAGCGGATAGACAGAGAAACAAGGAAAAACAAAACGAAATCAGCAAAGAAATGAAGTGAGAATGACAACACCGCAAGAAAGCAACACATGATAAAGCAAAAGCAAGGAAGTTATTTGAGAGCAGCGGATAGACAGAGAAACAAGGAAAAAGTAAACGAAAACAGCAGATAAATTAAGCGAGATTGACAACCCCACGACACAGCAATACAACATACATTAAGATAAAACAAAAGCAAGGGGGGAACTTGAGAACAGAGGGTAGGAGAACAAACCAACAAAAAAAAAACGCAGTAACAGAATTAGCTGAGAATAACAAAAACTCCCCAAAACAACACTACAACACACACACACACAATAAGACAAAAGCAGGGGAGGAGGCATTTGAGAACAGCAGGAGGTGGCAAGGGGCAAGGCACACCAAGAGGGACATGAATTAAGAGCTGCGTGGCGTAATGGAAGGACTGGGAAGGAAGAGGAAGAGGAATAGGAGACGGGTAGGGGCGAGGGGGAGGGAAAGCAAGGGAGTGCGGCGGTGTAGGTGCGTGTGTGTTATGCCTGGTGCGCCTCACTAGAATGGATCGGGGAATGAATTAAAGTCACCAGCTCCATACGTCTGTAATACCCTGGGGAGTGTGTGTGTGTGTGTGTGTGTGTGAGAGAGAGAGAGAGAGAGAGAGAGAGAGAGAGAGAGAGAGAGAGAGAGAGAGAGAGAGAGAGAGAGAGAGAGAGAGAGAGAGAGAGAGAGAGATTCCTTTGGAGTTTTTGTTTCGTGCAATGATTAAAAGGAATGTGTGTGAAAAATAGTTGAGTGAGTTTATGACTGGGTGAGAGAGCGAGTGAGTGAGTTATGAAGTGAGTGAGTGAGTGAACGAGAAAAATAATTGTTGTTGGATTGACGTTGATTTTTTTCTACTACTACTACTACTACTACTACTACTACTACTACTACTACTAATAATAATAATAATAATAATAATGACGGGTTTATCAGGGGGAATAAAGGAAGCAAAATCAGAGATAACGAGACTGGTCTTTGATGCAACAAATTTGGTGGGATCCAGAACTTAATTGGGCCTTGCTTTGTGGGTGTCTACTCTCTCTCTCTCTCTCTCTCTCTCTCTCTCTCTCTCTCTCATATTCAGAAATGGAGTGCCGTAAATGCTTTTGATCTTTCTCTTTGTTATTGTTTTTGTTGTTTTCTGCTAGTTATTATTATTGTTATTATTATTGTCATCGTCTTTTGTTCGTTATTTCTTCGTTTTCTTCATCACCTGCATTTTCTTTTTATTTATTTTTGTATCTTTTTCTTGTCATTGTTTTTGTTTTTGTCCTTTTTGTATTTGTTCCTATACTTGTTTTTTTTTATCCAGTTGTCGTCCTCTTCATCTTCATCTTCTTCTTTTCTTCTTCTTCTTCTTCTTCTTTTCTTCTTCTTTTTTCTCTTCTTTTCCTTTTTCTTCTTCGTACTTCCACTCATTCTTTCTCTGTTTCCTTCCTTCTTTTTAGATAGATGAACAGATAGATAGATTAATAACGAGCGAGCGAGCGAGCGAGCAAGAGAGAGAGAGAGAGAGAGAGAGAGAGAGAGAGAGAGAGAGAGAGAGAGAGAGAGAGAGAGAGAGAGAGAGAGTATTATCAACCACGTGACGGCCTAATCCTGTCAGTTCTTAAGACGGGAACATCAACAACACAGCAACACATCGCAACACAACAGCTGCTTACAATGCGGCCAAGAATTCTAGGTAGCGCCGGGAGGAGGAGGAGGAGGAGGAGGAAAGAGAAGGTAGAGCAGATGGTAGAGTGCAGGAGAGAGATAGAGAGATAGAGAGAGAGAGAGAGAGAGAGAGAGAGAGAGAGAGAGAGAGAGAGAGAGAGAGAGAGAGAGAGAGAGAGAGAGAGAGAGAGAGAGAGAGAGAGAGAGAGAGAGAGAGAGAGAGAGAGAGAGAGAGAGAGAGAGATCATATTGGGCACCACATTCCACGCCATTCCTGTCATTATTCACCGTCCCTTTTCCCTCTTCTTTTTCTGTCCTCTTTTTTTTCTCTTCTCCTTTTTCTCTTTTCTTCTGTTGTTGCTTTTTCCTCTTGATTTTTTTCTCTCGTACTTTGTCTTCTCTCTCTCATAAAGTCATTCGTTCTTGTCTTCTTCCTTCTCCTCCTCCTTGTCCTATTTCTCCTCCTCCTTTTCTTTTACCTTTTCCTCCTTCCCTTCGTTATCCTCGTCTTCTTCGTCCTCCTCTTCGCTTTTCTTGTCCTCGTCCTTTTCGTCCTCCTCCTCTTCTTCCTTCTTTTCCTCCTCCTCTTCCTATTCTTTTCCCTCCTCTTCCTCCTCCTCCTCCTCCTTCTACCTAATATTAATGCCTTTTCCTTATGTCGGTCAAATAAAAATGAGAAGGACTTGGAGGAGCAGGAGGAGGAGGAGGAGGAGGAGGAGGAGGAGGAGGAGGAGGAGGAAGAGGATGTGAAAAGAGGAAATAGGGGAAGACGCAGTACAGAAATGAGGAAAATAAGAGGGAATCACATTTTGAGAATAATGAGATGATGAGGAAGAGAAGGAGGAATTAGGAAAGTGAAAGGATTAGAGAGTAGGGGAGTGGAGCAGAGAAGTGGAAGGAAAAGTGGGCAGGAAGTGGAAGTAGTAGAGGTGGGGAGCAGCCTTTGATGAAGGAGGGGAAGGCCGGAACCGACACCTGCCAGGAATTAATTAACTCGCCCAGGTCACGGAACATCTGAAGGTAGAACAGGTGGGGCCAGGCAGCACTTTCTCTTCTACAGGTAACACTGCGACTCACTTATTTCCCGAGGGTACTTTTTCTCCTTTTCATTTCTTTTCTTTTTAGGTAATTGGGTGTGATTTTTTGTGTTTAGTTTTGGTGTGAGTGTGTGTGTGTGTGTGTGTGTGTGTGTGTGTGTGTGTGTGTGTGTGTGTGTGTCCGCCCGAAATGAACCTCCGAAACAGTTGTATATCGTGTTTTTTCCACGTTTTTTTAGTGTTTATTTTTGCAGGTTTATATTCTGCCTGTGTTTATTTGTTTGTGTTTTTAGCAATAAGCCAGACACACACACACACACACACACACACACACACACACACACACACACACACACACACACACACACAGCACACATACCTTACCTAACCATCCTCTCCTTTCCGGCAACCCACACCCTTCTATCCCTCCTCTCCACCCACCCACTCCTTCCCCCCTCCACCTCCACATGCACCTCCATCCACACCTATACCCACTGATCCACATCACAGCAATCCACTTCATCCACCTTTCCTATTTCACCTATTCCCTATCATTCCTCCTTCTCCATTCACACTTGCACCCCTTCCCCACTCCTCCCCCATCTTCTCCCCCACCTCCACCACACTTACATCCACACCGGTATCCACTCATCCACATTACAGTAACGTACCCCATCCAGCTTTCCCACTCCACCTACACCCTATCTTCCCTCTTTGCTCATTCACGCTTCCACGCCTCCCATTCCACCCAGTCATCAACGCTCCATCACACTCTCCACCTCTCGCACACCACCATCTATCCTCTATACTTCCTCGTCTCCCATTCACATTTCCACCTTTTCCGCACTCCTCCCCTCTCCATCCCCTCCCTCTACTCCCCTCCATTCCCTTCCCATCCTTACCTCGCGTCCCCCCCCTCCTAAAAAAAACAAAAACGAAAAACACCTCAAGCGACTTCGAGACAGACACCGTTCTAAAGTTGCGCCATCTGTCGGTAGCGGTTGTAATCTTTCCAGCTGAGTGCGTTCACGGCCTAGGAGGGAGAGCGAGAGAGGGAGAGAAAGTGGAGGTGAGGGAGAGAAGTGGAGGGATGAGGGAAGGGAGGGAGAAATGGGGGAGTAAATGTGTTGGAGAGTTATTGATAGGAGGGAGGGAGAGAGAAAAGTAGGAAGGTAGGAAGGGAGAGAGAAATGCAAGAAAGGGAGAAAGTAGATAGTAGTAAAGAAGATCATAATAAGGGAGAAAGGGAGGGAAAATGGAGGTGAGGGAGAGAAAATGGAGGTAAGGGATGGAGGGGAATAGAAGACGGAGGAATGGAGGAGTAGCACAATGTTGTAGTTATTGATATCGGGAAGGGAGAGAAAAAAATAGGAAGGAAGGAAGAGAGAGATAAAGGAAAGGAAGGGAGGAAACAGAGTAAAGAAGGAGATTGTGTTAAAGAGAGGGTTGGGAGAAGGGAAGAGGAGTGATACGGGTGAAGGGAGAGGTGGGGGCGGTGAGGGAAGGGAAGGGAAGGGGAGGGAAGAGGGAGAGTGATAAGGGGAGAAAAAAGGTTGATTTAGCTCTTTGATTCTATTTGTAGTTTGTTAAAAATAAAATGAGAGGAGGGGGAGGAAGAAAGGGAAAGAGGGGGGGAGGTAGGAGCGAGAGGAGGGAGAGAAAAGGATAAAATGAGAAAAATGTCAACGAAGCAGTTTATATTTGATTGATTATGAAGGAAGGAAGTAGGGAAAGGAAGGAGGAAAGGAAGGAGGGAAGGTAGGAAGGAAGGAAGGAAGGAAGGAAGGAAAGAAAGAAAGAAAGAATGGAAAGAAGGAGGGAAGAAAAGGAGGGAAGGAAGAAGGAAGGAAGTAAGAAAGGAAGGGAGAAAAAATGGAAGGAATGGAAAGAAACAAGAAAGTAGGAAAGAAGAAAGGAAGGAAGGAAATAAATAAAGAAGGAAATGAGGAAGGATGAAAGGAGGGAAGGAAGGGAAGAAGGAATGAAAAAAAATAAGAAGAAAGTACAAAAGACGGACACAAGGAAAGAAAATAAAAAAGAGGGAATAGAAGGAAGACAAGAAGGAAGGAAGGGGAAGGATAGGGAGTGGGATGCAAAAGGAGGATCAAGTGAAGAGGTCAGGAGAAGGAAGTGAGGAAGAAAGATGGAGGAAGCAGGGGAGGAGAAAGGGAAGTGAGGAAAGAAAGAATGGAGGAGTCAGGAAGGAAGAGAGCAAAGTTAATATCCTAATAATGCAGAGAGAGAGAGAGAGAGAGAGAGAGAGAGAGAGAGAGAGAGAGAGAGAGAGAGAGAGAGAGAGAGAGAGAGAGAGAGAGAGAGAGAGAGAGAGAGAGAGAGAGAGAATTTTTTTTCCCTCGCTCACCCGCACGCGTTGATATAAATGGCAGTGACACACACACACACACACACACACACACACACACACACACACACACACACACCTCGTAACTTTCTTCTCCCTTTTTGTTTATTTGTTTTGAGATTGTTTCGTTCTTTTTTTTTTTTGCCCCATGCGTCACGTAATCCATTTGTTTATTTTTGTTTTTTTGTTTTCTCGTCTTTGTCTGCTTCTCTTTCTTTCTTTCTTTCCTTTGTTATGTTTGTTTTTCTTTTATTCAGTCTTTCTTTCCTCTTTCTTTCGTCTTCCTGTTTTTGTTCTTCCTTATATTATTTCTTCTTCTCTATATTTTTTCTTTACTTTTTCATTTTCTTTTTTGCTCTCTATTTTCCTTTTTTCTTACCGTCCATTTTATTCCTATCTTTTCTTTCTCTTCTACTTGCTTTCCTGCTTTCATGTTTCCTTTTATTTTTTTCATTATATCTATTTTTTTTGTATTTTCTGAACTTATATTTTCTTTCTTGATCTTTTTTCCTATTTTTTTTTCTTTCCATCTATTTTATTTTGTATTTCTTTCTCTTTTATTTGTTTTCTGCTTTTGTTTTCATCATATCTGCTTTTTCTCATTAGCTCTTTTTCTCTATACTTTCGTTACTTTATTTTTTCCTGCTCTTTTTTTTCCCTTTTTTCTTGTCATCCATTTTATTTTTACTTTTTTTAACGTATTTTCCTGCTTTCATTTTCATAATCTATTTTTTCTCTTTATATATCTTCCTCCCTTCCATCCCTCTTTTCTTTCTTCCTTTCCTCCTTACTTCTTTCTTTCTTTCTTCCTTCTTTCCTTCCTTCCTTTATTCTCTAATTTTTATATTTTTTTCTTGCTGTTTCCAATTTTTTTTTATATCAACCACTTTCTTTCCGTCTGTTTACCTCATAAATATAATTAATGGCGCTCTTTTATTCATTCATTCATTCATTTATTTATACTTTCACGTCCTCGGTGGCGGCGTGACCAAGTCCTTCAGTGGAATGAGTCCTTTGTTGTTGTTTTTTCCTTTTTTTATTGTGTTCCTGGAAGCCTTGGGGGGGGCAGCGAGTGACAAAGGAGAAGGGAGGAGGAGGAGGAGGAGGTGTTGAATGGGTGGTGGTCAGAAGGAAGAGGAGGAGGAGGAGGAGGAGGAGGAGGAGGGGGAAGAGGAAGAGGAAGAAGAAGGCCGAGAGAGAGAGAGAGAGAGAGAGAGAGAGAGAGAGAGAGAGAGAGAGACTACAGCCCTCTTTAACAGCAATTACCTCGTTGGAGCGTGTTTCATGAGGGAATAAATATGAAGAAGAAAAAATATCGTGCATAAAAAAACAGCATCGTGGATAAATAAGTTGCCCCTTAATTAAATCCGTTTTCTCCTTTTATCTTTATTTATGGAGCTGGAGCGATTCATTTTGCGTATCTGAGAAAAATAATTGGCTATTAGTGACCCATCGAGGCTTAATTAAGGGGTTATTAGGGCGGGCGGCGGAGGTGAAGGTGGTGGTGGTGGTGGTGGTGAAGATGATGGTGAAGGTTAAGGTCTCGGTGGTGGTGGTGGTGGTGGTGGTGGTGTTATGCGTGTGTGTGTGTGTGTGTGTGTGTGTGTGTGTGTGTGTATGAAGAAAAGCAAACAAGGTGAATATTAATGAGTTTGTTTACCTGTTTACATTTCTCCAGCCCTGTTTGTTTATGTCATCCCCGTTTTTTATGTGTGTTGATGTTTCTACTTTATCAATCTTTGTATGTAATAACCTCTTTGTATGTAATAACCTATCTCTATCTATTTGTCTGCCTATCTATCTACCTATCTATCTAAATGTTTATCCTTTCTGTAATACGCTATCTCTATTTGTCTGCCTATCTCTATGTATCTATCTATGTAAGTGTTTATCCTCTCTCTCTCTCTCTCTCTATCCTACCTTCATTTTCATAATTATGCAAACAAACCTTCCTTCTCAATATTCACCTCCTTTAATCTCCCTTCCCTAAGCCTGTTCCTCCCTCTCAACTTCCCCTCTCTTCGCAGTCTTCCTCCTACTAACTTTACCTTCCTAACTACTTTCCTACCTTGTTTCCTCTTATCTTATCTTACCTCAACGTATCTACTCTAACTACTTATCTACTTTATTTTACCTTTGCTTTTCTTGCTTCATTTTGTCTTAGCTTACCTCACCTTAACTTACTTTACCTTACCTCACTTTACCTTACCTTAGCTTACCTTATTTTAACGTACCTTTCCTTACCTTACCTTACCTTACCTTATCTTACCTTACCTTATCTCATCTTATCTTATCCTACTTTACCTTACTTTACCGTACCTTGTTTTACCTTACCTTACCTTACCTTATCTTACCTTACCTTACCTTATCTTATCTTATCCTACTTTACCTTACTTTACCTTACCTTACCTTACCTTACCTTACCTTACCTTATCTTATCTCATCTTATCATATCCTATTTACCTCACTTTACCTTACCTTACCTTACCTCACTTTACCGTACCTTGTCCTACCTTACCTTACCCTACCTTATCTCATCTTATCTTATCCTATCTTACCTTACTTTACCTTATCTTGCCTTACCCTATCTTATCTTATCATACCTACTTATTTATTACTCTTTTTACCTACCTTACCTATCCTACCTTACTCTACCTTCCCTCACCTTAATCTTTCTTTACCTTACCTTACCTTACCTTACCTTACCTTATCCCACCTACCTGTCTACATACACTACCTACTTACATTAGCTACCTTACTTTTCTTTTCTCTACGTTACCTACTTACCTTCTTACTTACCTACTCTCACCTACCTCTTCTCCTCCCTTCATTCTCTTCTCTTTTCTTTTCTTGTTTTAACTCCTCTCCTTCAGTCTCTCATCTCTTGGCCTTTTCTCTATCCTCTCCTCCTCCCCCTCCTCCTCCTCCTCTTCCTTCTCCTTCATCTCACCTTATCATAGCAAGTTCCTCATATCTCTCTCTCTCTCTCTCTCTCTCTCTCTCTCTCCAGGCACCTCCTTAAATTGTGTTTCTTATCTCGTTAGAGTGAAAGTTTTGAGATTAACATACAGTCGACGAAGGCATCTGAAATTTCTTCGGAGGGGACGGTCGCGTGAACGATACGAGAGAGAGAGAGAGAGAGAATGAATACAGAGTTACCACCAGCATCTTCACCTAATACATCAATAACACCATCTCCATCACCACCACCACCTCCACCACTACTACTACTACTACTACTACTACTACTACTACTACTACTACTACGAAATGAAACCCATATATCAAGTTTCACGTTGAAATTATCTCTTTGCATTTCGCGTTGGCTTTCGAGTTGTTGTTGTTGTTTTTGATAGTGGTGGCGGTGATGGTAGTGGTGGTGGTGGTAGTGGTGGTAGTGTTGTTGTTGTTATCGTTGTTGTTGTTGATGGTGGTGTTATTGACGGTGATGGTGTTAGTGGTGGTGTTGGTTGTGGTGGCGGTGATTGTGGTGGTGGTGGCGCAGTTAATGTTGGGATATATTACGCTTTTGAGTGTTTTAATTTCAACATTCACTCATAAATGCAGATTACCAGAGAGAGAGAGAGAGAGAGAGAGAGAGAGAGAGAGGTGTCGCATGATTCATTTTCTTTTCTCTCTTTATTTTCGCTCCAAAAATATGGTCGTTAAGAGATGAAGGGGAAGGGTGTCTGTGTAGGTCCGTGAGTCTGTCTGTTTACCTGTCTTTCTGTCTGTATGTCTGTCTGTGTTGGATGTATGTCTGTCTTTTTGTTTCTCCCCTCTTTTTGTTTGTCTATATCTGTCTTGTCTCTCTCTCTCTCTCTCTCTCTCTCTCTCTCTCTCTCCGTTTTATCATTGTTTATTCGTAAAACTATTTTTTCTCACTTAGCTGATGTGGAATTCTCGCTCTCTCTCTCTCTCTCTCTCTCTCTCTCTCTCTCTCTTGCAACGCTGTTCTCCTTTTATTTCTCTCCTGTTTTATTTGTCTTTCTACGTTCTCTTTCCTGTCCATAGCTCCCCGTCTGTCTGTCTATCTGTTTTTCCGTCTGTTTACTCATTCCATTCTCAGTCTCTCCCTTTCGTCCCTTTCTCTTCTCTTCTTACCTCTTCTCTCTTCTCCTCCCTCACTGCCTGCTCTCCGTCCCTCGCTGCCTCCCCTCTCCCTCTCCTGGATACCGAAGGACAAATATTGGGTTCAAACTCCTGCCCGTGTTTTTATTTTATATATGGAAGGACGCGGAGGGAAGGCGTGTGAAGGCCGCTCGCTCTGTGTCCTGTGAAAAAATAAACACTGTAAACAAGGCTAGTGTGTGTGTGTGTGTGTGTGTGTGTGTGTGTGTGTGTGTGTGTGTGTGTGTGTGTGTGTGAGCTTCAAATTGTGACTTTAAAAAGATATTTGCTGCAAGATGTTTTTTTTTTTTATATTACGGAAAACGAAATCGGAGTTACATGTCAATTTACCCAAGCATCTCATTAACGTTAGAGAGGAAACATTTCTCACTCTGTTTTCCGAGGCGAGTTTTAAAGAGCCTCCCTTCGTCTGTACCTCCTACTACCTAAGCTTATCTTGCCTTAACCTATCTACCTACCTACCTACCTACCTACCTACCTACCTACCTACCTACCTACCATATTTTACTATACCTTATCCTACCTTATCTTCCCTTACCTCACCTTGCCTTACATTTCCTTACCTTACCTTACCTTTCCTTATCTTCCTCTGCTTCACCTTATCTTATCTTACCATACCTTATCTAACTTACCTTTCCTTATTTTACCTCACACACAATGACTAATGTTTTCCTACTTACCTTCCTACCATATTTACTTTATCTTATCCTACCTTATCTTACCTTACCTTACCTTACCTAATTTTACCTTACCTGATGTTGCCTTACCTTATTTTACCGTACCTTACATTACCTTACTTTATCATACTCTACCTTACCGTACCGTACCTTACCTTACCTTACCTTACCTCACCTTACCTTTCCGTACCCTACCTTACCATATCTTACTTTGCCTTGCTTCACCTTATCTTACTTTACCTTACCTTATGTTACCTTATCATATCTTACCTTACCTTACCTAACTCTGCACTACCTTATCTTACTTTACACTACCTTACCTTACCTTAGTTTACCTTTCCTTCCTTTCCTTTCCCTTACATTATATTATCTTACCTTCCCTTATCTTATCTTTCACCCTATGAGTCTAACGTTTTCAAGAGGGGAGAATCAAGACAACTATCCAACCGAATCCTACGTTTCTC
>NC_066519.1:24071376-24078876 GCF_024679095.1 Eriocheir sinensis
AGTAGTAGTAGTAGTAGTAGTAGTAGTAGTAGTAGTAGTGAAAGGAACAGGGGAAAAGAAAGAAAACAATCAGAGAAAATGTGTATAAGTATAGATGTAAAGTGGCAAAGAGTAGAAATGAAAGATATATAAAAGGAAGGAGATGGAAAGGAAGAAGAAAATAATGAGAAAGACGTAGAGTTTATAAATATAAAGGGAAACAATAATAATAATAATAATAATAATAATAATAATAATAATAATAATAATAATAATAATAATAATAATAATAAAAATAATAATAATAATAATAATAATAATAATAATAATAATAATAATAATAATAATAATAATAATAATAATAATGATGATGATAATAATAAAAGGTGGGCAGCATTTTGAGATTAATTTTCAAGCTCCGTGGAACCCTTTGATGAGAGAGAGAGAGAGAGAGAGAGAGAGAGAGAGGGGGGATGCAGGTTTCGTTGGTCCATTCTCTCTCTCTCTCTCTCTCTCTCTCTCTCTCCTAGGTCACGTGACATCTAATGAGAGAGCGAGATTAACCGTGTCTATAAAAATGAGAGAGAGAAAAAGATTACCCAAGAAAATGTAATTACCGAAGACCAGCAGACTTAACTTTGTGTCGGAAACTTGTGTTCAAAAAAAGGAAACAGTGTGTGTGAAAAGAGGAGGGAGAAAAAAGAGAGGCGAAGGAGGGAGAGATGAGCGATAAAAGAGAGAGGAAGCGAAGGAAGGAGAGAGGAAGAATAAAAGAAAGAAGAGTCGAAAGAGGGAGAAATAAAGGGTAGGAGAGAGAAAAACCGTAAGGGAAATAAAAAAGAGGATGGGAAAGTACACATGGGATGAGAGGAAAAGAAAAAGAGTGTGTGAAAGGAGGAAGGATAAAAAAGAGAGGGGGCGAAGGAGGAATAGAGGAAGGATAAGAGAGAAGAAGCAAAAAAGGGAGAGAGGAAGCGAAGGAGGGAGAGAGAAAAGCGGAAAAAATTGTGAGATGAAAGGAAAAGGAAAAGTGTGTTCGGAAAGAGGAAGGATAAGAAAGAGAGAGAGAGAGAGAGAGAGAGAGAGAGAGAGAGAGAGAGAACATAGGGAAAGAAAAACTTTTGAGATGAAAGGAGAGAAGCAGAGAGGAAGGAAGGAAGGAAGGAAGGAAGGAAGGAATAAATTAAGTAAGGTAATAAAAAGAAGAGAGAAAAGTAGCTCAAAAAGGGTGGAGCATTGAGGAGGAGGAAGAGGAGCTGGAGTATTTAAAAAAAGGGGAGAAGGAGGAAGAGATAAGAGAAAAATAAAGAGAAGTGTAGATGTAAAGTTGGAGAGAAAAGATAAATAAAGAATAAAATGGAAAAGAGGAGGAAAATAATGAGGAAGAGGTAAAAGTTATAAATGTGGACAGCGAAAGAGAAGAGGAAGGAAAGAAGGAAGCAAAATGAGCAGTAGAGAAGGAAGAGAAGGAAGAAAGAGCGTAGCGGTTATTTTAATTTTTTCTTTTTGCCCTTGAGGAAAATAAAAAAAATAATAAAAAAAAATAAGTGCAACATGAGGTGTACAAAGGTGAAGACTGGATAAATAAAAAGTGTTAAGAGAAAGGAGAGAAAGAAGAAAAAAAACACAAGGAAGAAGAAATACACAAAATAAGAAAAACAAACAAAGAAGGAAAAGAGGAAGGAAGTTTGGAGGTAAAAATGATAGTGTAAGAAGGTGCGAGAATGATAGAAGAGTTAGGAAAGAAGTAAATTATGTTAAAACGATTGGTTGAGAAAGAGGTCTGCAGAAGGTAGGATTTAATAATGAAAGAAGAGAAGGGAGCGATAGAAAAAAATGGTAGTAAGGCAAAGTAAAAATATATTGGAAGGAAAGAAGGAAGCAGAAATGAAGAGTAGTAAGAGGAAAGTAAAAGAAATTAGAGTAAAGAAGAAAAGAAGAGAATGTCAAGTAAAGAGGAGGTTAGAATTAAAAGCGTTGAAAGAAAGGAGAGGAAGAAGAAAAAGATACAAAGAAGAGGAAATACACAGAATAGAAAAAAAACTGAGAAGAAATGATTAAGGAAGGAAAAAGGGAGTTAGAAGGGGAAGATGAGAGGAACATGTGGAGAAAAATTGTGGAGTGAAGAGGAAAGGCTAAGCGAGGAGGAGCAGTAAGAGGAAAGTAAAAAAAAGAATAAAGAAGAAAATAAGAGAATATCGAGTTAAGAGGAGGTTGGAAGAAAAATAACCGTTGAAAGAAAGGAGAGGAAGAGGAAAAAGATACAAGGAAGAGGAAATACACAGAATTAGAAAAACAAACTGAGAAGAAATGATGAAGGAAGGAAGCAAGGAGTTGGATAGAAGAGGAAGCTGAGAGGAACATGTGGAGAAAAGGTGTGGAGTGAAGAGAAAAGGTTAAGAGAGGACAGCTTAGGTGGGAGCACGAAGAGGAAAAGAAAGGGAAAAAAACTGAGTGAGGACGGAAGGAAATGAAAACTTGGAGAGGTAGGAAGGTTCAGGGTAAAAATGATAGTGTGAGAAGGTGCGAGAAAAATGGGAAAGTTAGGAAGGAGAAATAAATTATGTAAATAAGCTAATGGTTGGGAAGGAGGTGAGAGAATGATGGAACTAAATAATTAAAGAAGAGAAAGAGAGGAGAAAGAAATGATAGAAAAAAATGATAGTAAGGGAAAGAAAAAAGGTGTATTGGGAAAGATCTGAAAAAATATAGTTGAAATGTAGAAATAATTAAGACAAACATAAAAAACCTGATGAGGAAAAATAAAGAAAAATATGAAACAAACTGGTGGCAAAAAAATGTATTGGAGAATAAGACTTGAAAATGATGCTGAAAAGTAGAAATAAATAGAAATATATGCGTAGGAAAAGAAGCTAAATGAGGGGAAAAAAATGAAACAAATTGGTGCTTTAGAAAATAGATTGAAAAAGTTGTTTGGAAATATGCATAAGAACGAAGGACGATAGGTGTGGAAAAGCTGAAAAAGAATGGAAAATAAGATA
Source organism: Eriocheir sinensis (assembly GCF_024679095.1). Taxonomy (NCBI): domain Eukaryota; kingdom Metazoa; phylum Arthropoda; class Malacostraca; order Decapoda; family Varunidae; genus Eriocheir; species Eriocheir sinensis. The sequence continues at coordinate 24,074,358 of NC_066519.1, forward strand.
AAGAAGAAAAAGGATACCAAGAGGGAATGTGAATTAGAAAAGAAAGGCTGAAGTGAAATATAGAGGAATAAAGAGAAGAAAAGAGAAAAACACGAAAGAAAGAGGGAGGGAGACTAAGAAAAAGACATTGAAGTAGTAGGCAAGGAGTAGAAGGAGGAGGCGGAGGAGGAGGAAAAGAAGAAGAAGAAGAAGAAGAAAAAGAAAAAGAAAGAAAGAAAAAAGTAGAAGAAGAAGAAGAAGTAGAAAGCGAAAAGTTTGATTGAGAGATAAGAAAGTTTTTGGGAATAAAACCAAAGTGCTGAAGGAAAGAAAAAAATGAAACGAGATATAACCGCCACATGAAAATGTTAAAAAAGGTAATAAAGAAATGACAGAAAACTAACCACGAAAACAACAGGAACAGAAACAGAGACAAAACAAAGTTGAACGCAGAAGAAAAACAAAAGAGACAAAAATAAGAGAGAGAGAGAGAGAGAGATAAAACCATCGTACGAGAAGGAAGGTAAAAAAAAAAAGTGAAATGTGAGAGAGAGAGAAAAAAAGAGGTGTTGGAAAGACAGGAGTGAGACAGGAGAGAAAGATGCAAGAAGTCAGGTATGAAAGGAAGACGCGAGAGAGAGAGAGAGAGAGAGAGAGAGAGGGAGAGGGAGAGGGAGAGAGAGGAAGGTGTGACTAAAGGATTGGAAGGACAGGTGAAAAGGGTCAGAAAAAAGGTACAAAAAGGAGGTCTTGACAGGGCAACAAAGGGTGGAGGAAAGAAGGGAGAGTAAGGAAGAGCAACGTGAAGATATGGAAAAGGAAAGCGTGAGGAAAGAACTGAAAGAACAGGTGAGGATAAGGAAAGATTACAAACATAGAAATCGTGAGAGAAAAACCAGGAAAGGAGGAATGGAAAATAAGGGAAGGCGAGGGAAGGGAAAGACGAAGGGAAGGTGTGAGGGAAGGGAAAGACGATGGGAAGACGTGAGGAAACAGCTGAAAGAACAGGTGAAGATGGAGGAAAAAATGACGGCTACAAAGGTCTTGAGAGGAAAGCCAAAGAAGGAGAAATGGAAAGTATGGGAAGAGAAAGACGAACGGTAGGCGTGAGGGAAGAGCTGAAAGGACAAGTGAAGAAGGAGGAAAAACAACAGCTACAGAGGTCTTGAGAGAAAAGCCAAAGAAGGAGGAATGGAAAATAAGGGAAGGCAAGGGAAGGGACAGATGAGGGAGAGTAAGAAAGATAAAGGAAAGATAGACAGATAAGGAGTTACAGAGCAGGCATAAGGTAGGCATGGATGTGATAAAGGTAGAAATATAGGTAGAAAAGTAGGTAGATTCGCACATTAGTAGGTAGGTAGGTAAAGAATGTAAGCCTTTAGGAATCTAGGTAGGAAGGTTAAGGGTAGATAGGTAGATGTTGGTTAGACAGGAGGTAGGTAGGTAAGTAGGAAATCAGGCAGGTAAGAGGCAATATAAATGAAGCAAGGATAAGAAATTACGATGTTGGTAGCCGTAGGTAAACATATAGAGAGATAGGAAAGTCTCTTGGTACGTAGGTAGATAGGGAAGTAAAACAGGGAGGTAGATAGCTGGGTAGGTAGACAGGTAGGTAGGTGGGTAGGTAGTATCTCTTTGGTAGTTATTGCAAGTTTCGAGGGGCGGGGTAACGCGGAATCAGTTTGCGAAAAGTTTACATAATTAATCAAGGGTTGGGAAAGGAATGCTCATTGGCGCTTGCAGAGAGAGACAGAGAGAGAGAGAGAGGTATTGGTAAAGGGGAAAAATTAATAAAGACAAGCTGCGGGCAGAGGGTGGAGTCTCACACACACACACACACACACACACACACACGCACACACACACAGAGGCGCACGTGAGAAAACAAACAAATAAACAAAGAAACACAAGCGCACGCCTCTCTCTCTTGTCCCGAAAAGCATATAAAACAGAGAGAGAGAGAGAGAGAGAGAGAGAGCGTGGGAAAGATACATACTGTCTCTCTCTCTCTCTCTCACACACACACACACACACACACACACACATTGGTTTTTTTCTTTTCATCTTCTTTTCCTTACTTCATCCCTTACCATCACACACTCTGCTCTTTGTTTTTCATGGTCCTTATGAAATGCTCGAGATGGAGTGAGAGAGAGAGAGAGAGAGAGAGAGAGAGAGAGAGAGAGAGAGAGCGTAAGAAGAATTAAAGTCACGGAAATTATAATATTCAAGGAGAAGGAGGACAGGTTATGAGATTTCCCCTCCGGTTCTTTATTTTTTTACACTCTCTCTCTCTCTCTCTCTCTCTCTCTCTCTCTCTCTCTCTCTCAGCAGGTAATGGCCAGGTTTTTCCCAGGTATATTCACGGAGGCAGGTGAGACGGACAGTAAATTTTGTTCATATTTACGACAAAGACATTAAAGTTCAGGAGGAAATTAATCACTGTTGCTCCCGCTTCCTTAATCGCCTCCGCCTCCTCCTCTTCTTCTTCTTCTTCCTCCTCCTCCTCCTCTTCCGCCTCCTCCTCCCTCTTCGCTTACTTTTTATACTGCTGTTCTTGTTCCTCTTTCTCTTGCCCTCCTGTTTTTCTTGGCCTCTTCCTCCTCCTCCTCCTCCTTTTTATTTTACTTTTTAACATGGTGTCTCTTCTTCCCCTTCTACTTCCTCCTCCTTCATTCTGCTCCTCTTCTTTCATGTTTTGTTCTCCTCCTCCTCCTCCTCATCATCATCATCATCATCATTTTCTTTTCTATCATGGAATCTCTTCCTCGGTTTCTGCTCTATCTCTTTCCCGTTTCCTCTCTTCTTTCATGGTTTGTTCTCCTCCTTCTTTCCTCCTCCTCCTCCTCTTCCCCCTCCTCCTTCTCCTCCTCCTGATTGTTGTTCTTTGTGTTTCCTTGGTGTAGGTTTGTACTTTCACAGTTGTATTTATTTCCTCCTCCTCCTCCTCCTCCTCCTCCTCCTCCTCCTCCTCCTCCTCCTCATTTCCTTTGTTAGTCTTCGTTTCTTTCTTCCCTTTGTCACTGTCTCTCTTCTTCGTATCTCTCGCTGACTTGCTTGCTGTTTTTATTTTTATTTATTTATTTCCTCTTGTTTTGCCTTTTAGTGTTTTACTTATTTTTACTTGCTTGGTTCTTTTTTTTTTTAGTTTGCTTGTTTTTTTTTTGTTTGTGATCATCGGCGTTTTAGCGTTTCTGTTTCTGTGGGTGTTTCTTTTCTTATTCTCGTTTCTTTATGGGTTTTTTTCTTTCATTTTTGCTGGTGTATGTATGTTTGTTTGTTTTTGCATTCCAGTCATTCTTTAGTCATTCCTTTGTGTGTGTGTGTGTGTGTGTGTGTGTGTGTGTGTGTGTGTGTGTGTGTGTGTGTGTGTGTGTGTGTGTGTGTTCTGTCTCACTCTCATTTCCCTTCTTTCATTTAATTTCCTCCTCTGTTTTTTTTTTTTTTTGCTTGTTTTTTTTTAATGATGTGTTTCTCGTGTTTTTTTTTATCTTTGTTTATATAATTTCTTCTCTTTTTCTTTTCTTTTTCTCTCTTTAGTTTTCCTTTTGTGTGTTTGTTTGTTTGTTGTCATCCATTAGTCATTCCTCTATGTTTGCTGTATGTGTTTAAATATTTGTCTTTGTTTGTTTGTTTGTTATTGTCTATTTTATCTTCATTTCCATTCTTTCATTCAATTTCCTCTTCGTTTTTTTTTTTTCCTTGTCTGTCTGTTTGTTATCGTTTTTTGCACTTCGGTTATCATTTAGTCATCCCTGTGTGTGTGTGTGTGTGTGTGTGTGTGTGTGTGTGTGTGTGTGTGTGTGTGTGTGTGTGTGTTTGTTTATGTTTGTTGTGTTCTGTGTCTCCCGTATTTCCCCTCTCTCATTTAATTTCTTCTTGTTTTTTTTTTTTTTTGCTTTTTTTTTAATCATCGTTATCGCACTCCAGATTATGTTTGTGTTTCTCGTGTTCCGTCCTTGGCTCATTTACATTCTCTTATTTTCATTTTATTTTTAGTTGTGTTTTTCTCCTTCCTCTCCTGTCTCCTCCTCCTCTTCCTCTCGTATGACTCAGCCTTTTATTCTTCTGCTTTGTTTTTCTTTTTCTTTCTTTCTTTTTCTCCTCTTGGCACTTTTTCGCCTGTTTTGCCCTTTTTTTCTTTTTTCTTTCTTTCTTTTATCATTTCGTTTATATTTCTTCACTGCAGTAATTTTCCTCATATTTCTCTTTTATTTCTACTCATTTCTTTCTTTCTCCTCTCCGCTTCTCTTTTTCTTTTTTTTTTTAATACATTTTTCTTCGTTTTTCTTTCTGTCCTTTATTATTCGTTTATATTTCTTCATTGTAGTAATTTTTCCCATTTTTCTCTTTTATTTCCCCTCATTTCTTCCTTTCTCCTCTCCGCTTCTCTTTTCCGTTTTTTTTGTTACTTTGCATTTTTTCTTCGTTTTTCTTTCTCTCTTTCTTTTATCATTTCATTTATATTTCTTCATTGCGGTAATTTTTCCCATTTTTCTCTTTTTATTTCCCCTCATTTCTTCCTTTCTCCTCTCCGCTT
>NC_066519.1:24083876-24093876 GCF_024679095.1 Eriocheir sinensis
CCTCCTCTCCTTAACCCTGACGGCAGCACTGCCGTCTCATCTGTCTCTAAGGCTGAATTCTTCGTTCAAACTTTCTGTAAGAACTCCACCTTGGACAATTCTGGGCATATTCCTCCTACTCATCCCCCCTCTGACTCCTTTATGCCTGTTATTAAGATTATTCCAAATGATGTTTTCTATGCCCTCTCTGGCCTCAACTCTCAGAAGGCTTATGGACCTGATGGAGTGCCTCCTATTGTCCTTAAAAACTGTGCTTCCGTGTTGACTAACTGCCTGGTCAAACTCTTTCGTCTCTGCCTATCAACATCTACCTTTCCTTCCTGGTGGAAGTATGCCTTTGTACAGCCTGTGCCTAAGAAGGGTGACCGTTCCAATTCCTCAAAATACCGCCCTATAGCTTTACTTTCCTGTCTATCTAAATCTTTTGAATCAATCCTTAACCGGAAGATTCAAAAGCACCTTTCCACTTCTAACCTTCTATCTGATCGCCAGTATGGGTTCCTCAAGGGGCGTTCTACTGGCGATCTTCTTGCTCTCTTAACTGACTCTTGGTCATCCTCTCTTAGCTGTTTCGGTGAAACTTTCTCTGTTGCGCTAGACATATCGAAAGCCTTCGATTGAGTCTGGCACAAGTCTTTGCTTTCTAAACTTCTGATTCTATCAGAAATAGAATAGGGGATAGTTGTTTGGAAGATTGTGTCGAGTGGATAGGTGGAGAAACTGTTTTTGAGGCGTTGAAGGACACCAAGTTCTTCTTGCCCCAGTCGGAAATAATAGTAAGGTCTGAGGCTAAGCGTTCTGCCGCCTCCAGCCTGGAATCGTTTAGTTCTTGTTGGGTGGGTCTTCTATTAAAAGAAGTTGAGTAATGCAGATTAGAGTCATCGGCGTAAGAATGGATAGGACAGTTCGTTTTGGAAAGAAGATCATCAATGAACAACAGAAAGAGAGTGGGAGATGGGACAGAACCCTGTGGAACACCACTCTTAATAGGTAATAAAGAGCTTTAAACTGTTCCTTAGGTTACTCGAGTGGCTGACTAATTGATTAAATTACTAAAGCAGGCAGACAAGTAATGAGCCAGCAAACGTTTTGCTGCCTGATTTTTCATGTCTTTATGTTTCCTCCTCCTCCTCCTCCTCGTCCTCCTCCTCCTCCTCCTTTTTTCCCTCTCGATATTCACGCTTTTCTTACTCCTCCTCTTCTTCAGTTGTCTCTCTTCCACATTACTTTCAACTTTTCTTTCCTTCTTTTCTTTCTAGTCTCTATTCCCCTCCCTTCTGTTTCCCTTCTCCTTGCTAAGTGTCCTCCTCCTCCTCCTGCTCCTCCTCAGCGCCGTCAGGGAGTCAGATGGGTTGTCGTGGTGAGAGAGGATTGCTTGGCCAGTCGTGTGAGTGTGGCAGTGATGGCCGTGTTTGTCGAGGAGGAGGGGGAGAAGGAGGAGAAGGAGGAGGAGGAGGAGGAGGAGGAAGAGTAGGAGGAGGAGGAGAAGGAGAGACAGTTAGCCAGAGGGAAGGGAAGGGAAGGGGAATGGAGACTAAAAGGAAAGAAGGAAAGAAAAGTTAAAAATAATGAGAAAAGACGATACCAAGGAGCAAGAAGAATGTGAAAAATGGAGAGAAGAGGAGGAGGAGGAGGAACACAAAGAAACACACAGGAAGAACAAACAACAGCAGACCTGATGGTCCTTACGAGGCTGTTTGTGACAAGCTACATTAACTATCTAATCAAAGGTGAAAGATGAAGGACAGCAAAGGCGAAGGCTCCCCTCCATCCCCTCATCCCTCCAGCCTAAGCTGGCAGGAAAGGAAAAAGAACCATGCAGCATGGAAAAACTGCATGGAAATTATGTAGGAAAGAGGAAAGAACTACCATTACTGCTTCCACTAACCGGGCGATAAAAACGGACAAGGACACCAATATTCGAAAGAACTTAACGTTGTTACGACAATGAGTAATATCTTATTTGCTGGTTGGATTCAAAATACTTGTCTAATCTATTCTTGAAGGCTGTAACTATTGTACTATCAACGACATCACAAGGTAGAGAGTTCCAAACATTAATGACTCGATTGAAGAAGAAGTGTTTGGCTTCGTGCGACGAGAATCTTTTACCGCTTATCCTGAAATTGTGATTTCTTCTTGTTCTATTTGATCTATCAATTGTAAAGTAATCTTCCGCATTAATATCACTGAATCCCTTAAACATTTTAAACATTTCTGTTAGATCGCCTCGCATTCTTTGCTTTGATTGGTTAAATAAATTTACTTCTTTAAGCCTTTGTTCATAAGATAAATTTCTCAACCTAGGAATAATTTTTGTTACTCTCCGTTGAACTCGTTCCAACTTTTCTATGTTTTTTTCTGTAATAGGGAGACCAAAACTGCATACAGTACTCTAGATGGGGTCGAACCAACGAATTATACAATTTTGATATTACTTTTTCCGGCTTATTATTAAAGACTCGTCCGATGAAGCCAACCAATTTGTTTGCAGTTTTAACTACTTCTGAACAATGTTGATCGGGCTTTAAATCGCTTGATATAGTGATTCCAAGATGCTTTTCTTTACTTATTACAGAAAGTTTCGCGGTGAAGCCTGTCCAACTCTAGTTTATCAGTCTCACTCTGAGTTGATATGTATCTACTGTATACGCGTTTTCTAAGAGAGAGGCTATTTTGAATCTCGTTATTCCACCATTTGGGTTTCTTCTTAAAAGTTGAACGTCTGTTACGATAGGGTACGCAGATGCTTATGTCAGGAGGAGGAGGAGGAGCAATCATGAAGAAAGGTGTGAAAACAATAACAAGAGAAGAAAGAGGAGGAGGAGAGAAGGAGTAATGGAAAAAAGAAATAGGAGGAGGGTGAGGAAGAAGGAAGAATATTTGTGAGAATCTGGAGGGAAGGAAAAATGCGTGAAGGAGAAGAGGAGGAAGATAAGGTTACTGAAGAGAGAGAGAGAGAGAGAGAGAGAGAGAGAGAGAGAGAGAGAGAGAGAGTAATGCGTCGACAGTACAAAAAATAAACACTCGGAAACACGAACAAGAAAGAGGAGATCAACACACGAGGAACGCAACACAAATAACATGGAAAGTATAAAGCGAGTGAGCTATGCCTAAAAAAATACCCCTCTTCCTCTTTTTTCTCCCTCTCCCCTTCCTTCGCCTCTCCCTCTTCCTTCCCTCGCCCTTTCTCTCGCTTCCGTTTCATGTTTTCTTTTCTGTTTCCATTTCCTCAGCATTTCCTATTAATTTCCTTTTCTTCCTCTCTCACTTTCCCTTTGTTTCCCCTTCCCTTCGTCTCCCATTCGTGTTCCATTCGTTTTGCGTTTTTCTCTTTCATTTCCGCTAATTCAACCCGCCCTCATCCCATCAGTTTTCCTTAACCTTTTCCATGTGCTGTCTCTCCCTTTTCCATTTTCTCTAACATTACCTCTTTCCTCCTTCTATCCTTCTCTTCCCTTACTCTCTTCCCCTGCTTTCTCCAATATTGTTTTCTTTGCTTGTTAATTTTTAGTGCGCAGTGTCTTAAATATTGCATCTGCATTTTCCCTCTTTTTATTTTTGTTCACTTCTCTTTTCCCTTTTTCCTTTCTTCCCTGCCTTCGATTCCCTTGTTTCCACTTTTGTTAATTTTCTTTGTCAATGCTCAAATTTCTTAACATTGTATCAATTTTGATTTATTTTTTCTGCATCTACTTTCATTGAATTTTCCCACGTCTACTTTCATTTGTTTTTTCTACGTCTATTTTCATTTAATTTTCCTATGTCTACTTCTATTTAACTTCCCTACATCTACTCTCCTTTAATTTTCCTGCGACCACTTTCATTAAATTTTCCTACGTCTAATTTCATTAAATTTTCCTACGTCTACTTTCATTAAATTTTCCTACGTCTACTTTCACTAAATTTTCCTACGTCTACTTTCACTAAATTTTCCTACGTCTACTTCCAGTAAATTTTCCTTCGTCTACTTTCATTTGATTTTCCTTCGACTACTTTCATTAAATTTTCCCACGACTACTTTCATTAAATATTCCTACGTCTACTTTCATTAAATTTTCCTACGTCTACTATGCACTAAATTTACTTACGTCTACTTTCATTTAATTTTCCTTCGAGTACTGTCATTAAATTTTCCTACCAGTGCTTTCATTTAAAATTCCTACAACGATTCTCTTTCCTTGTCTTTTATCTGCCTTGCTCCTCCCCGCACTCCTCTTGCTCGCCCAATAATTGAATTTGCCTCCACGTTTGTCTCTTCTTTGTCTGTATTCGTCACTCTGCTCGTCTACTACACTGGCCTAACTTCGCTCCTTCCATTCGATTTTCCAGTATTTCTCTTTCCTCTTGTCTATGCATTCCGTCGCTTCTCTTGTTTAGCGTATCATCAATTTTACTTTTACTCCTGTCCCTCGCCTCGGCCTGTATTTCTCCAACATTGTGTCAACCCTCATCTTGACATGGTTTTCCAACACCTCCCCCGCCTCGTTGCCTCCCTCGCTCTTCCCTTCACTTCTCTTGCTTAGAGTTTAATTAATTCTGCTTCCTCTTGTGTCCTCCTCTGAGAACGTGGCGGGTTAGGGGGTGGGGGTGGGGGGGTACGGAGCGCTGGAACTATTAAAGGACTCGGCGACCCAAATATGAGCCCATCTGACGACTTACTATTTATGGACTGGAGGCGACTTTGTATTGCGCCGGTAAAGAGAACCCAAGACCGGAGCGTGAAAAGTAGGTCCACAAATTGCTGCACCTACAAAGACATTTACGAGAGTTGTTAAAGAGAAATGCTAGATGTTATAACGGCAATGGTGGTAGAGTATGACCTACATAAAAAGATAAAAGGCTTATAACTCAGTGCTCCTACGAAGAAAAATGATGAAGAGTCCAAAACGTGCTAGATTTAGTGTCAAACCATGAAAATAGCTTGAAAATTGTAGGAAGACTAGCTATAGGCCGCCCACATGCTTTCACCTTCCTTACACCTGAACTTAGATGGCGAGTTCAGGAAAGTAGAGCCGGGTACAGATACGAAAGGGGGGAATGGTACAGGACGAAGAGTAGTAGAAGGGAAAAGTAAAGGCAAAGTTGAGGGCATATTCTACTAGCTGCGCGTGGCCGTGGTGCCCATCTTTGTCCCTTCGGCTATGAAACTATGCAGGGAAATTTGTCCGCCATGACACAAACTATACAGCCGCCGACATCATTTTTTTCCCCTTACTCCGACTTCCCTTTTTATTATTGATGCTGTTGTTCAATGCCCTTCCTTTGTATCGCTGCCTGTGGATCTTTGTTCTTCTCTCTCTCTCTGTCTCGGCGTCTGTCTGTTTTATTTCTCTCTCTCTCTCTCTCTCTCTCTCTCTCTCTCTCTCTCTCTCTCTCTCTCTCTCTCTCTCTCTCTACTTATCAGTCTCACTTTCTCAACACTCCTGCCACTCACTTCTCCATTTTCTAATCATATAATCTCCTCCTCCTCCTCCTCCTTCTCCTCCTCCACACAACGTCCTCCTTCGATACCTCCACAGCCATCTCCACCTCTCAAGACCTCAACTTCCCTCCCTTACAACTTATCCACTTCACAACCACTTCTAGCTTCAAGGAGGAGGAGGAGGAGGCGGAGGCAGAGGAGGAAGAGATGATGGTGTTGGTGATGGCGAGGCTTGCGTTAGTGGTGGTGGTGGTGGTGGGGGTGGGGGTGGTGATGGTAGTGGTGGTGGTGGTGATGGAAAAAGAGAAATATTACGAAGATGAAGAGAAGGAGGAGGAGAAAGAGGAGAACTAGAAAGATGAGGATGAGAAAGAGGAGGCGGAGGCGGAGGCGGAGGCGGAGGCGGAGGCGGAGGCGGAGGAGGAGGAGGCGGAGGAGGAGGAGGAGGAGGAGGAGGAGGAGGAGGAGGAGGAGGAGGAGGAGGAGGAGGAGGAGGAGAAGAAGAAGAAGAAGAAGAAGAAGAAGAAGAAGAAGAAGAAGAAGAAGAAGAAGAAGAAGAAGAAGAAGAAGAAGAAGGAGGAGGAGGAGAAGGAGGAGGAGGAGAAAGAGGAAGAGGAGAAGGAGGAGAAAAAAACACTAGAAATATCGTATAATTTGTCAAGGCAATGACCTGGTCGTCTCTGGGTCGTCCCTCGAGAGATAGACGAACCTCCTCCTCCTCCTCCTCCTCCTCCTCCTACTACTCCTATCAACTGTTCCATCTTCTCATCAAGTTGTTTTTTTCGAGTTCCTTTCCTCTTTTTCTTCTCGTTGTTGTTGTTATTGTTATCGTTGGGGTCGTATTTGCTGTTTTCGTTTTTCGTATTTTTCCACTTCTTCCTTCTCCACCTCCTTGTCCTCGTCCTCTTCCTCCTCCTCCTCCTCCTCCTCCTCCTCCTCCTCCTTCCCCTCTACTTCCTCCTCCTCCTACTCCTCGTCTTCCCCTCTTAATTCGCTTCTATTTCGTTTTTTACTGCCACCATCACTACGTGCTCCACCACCACCACCAACATCATCACCACCACCACCACCACCACCACAAGTATACCTCCACTAATGGGTTGGTATAAAAATTTGGGGAAAACTCTTCGGGCGACCGAGTTCATGTTTCACTATTTTTCCCTCCGCTGTATTTTGTTGCTTATTTCCATATTTTCGTACATTTTCTTGCCTTCTTTCCGTATTTTATTCCCTCTGTTTTTTGTGGTGGGTTGAATTTCCCTACTTAAGGTATACCGTTCTTTTTGTGATCTTTCTGTGTTATTTTTTGCTCATGTTTTTAATGTAATGTTGAATTTTTGTCGTTTTTTTGTAGTGTTGTTTTTATTAGTCGTTTTTTGTTTCGTGTTACTAATGTACGGTTGATTTTTTGTCGTTTTTTGTTGTTGTTGCTGTTTAGGGGCGGTGACTTCATTCGCTTCAATAACATGCAAAACACGCACAAGGGAATATTAGTGGTTTACATGTTACTGTGTGTGTGTGTGTGTGTGTGTGTGTGTGTGTGTGTGTGTGTGTGTGAGAGAGAGAGAGAGAGAGAGAGAGAGAGAGAGAGAGAGAGAGAGAGAGAGAGAGATAGTGTGTGTGTGTGTCCCTACATTCATACAGCCATGCATGCGGTGCAAATATTCGTTCACACTGTCATACATACAAAGGAAAAATTTTATTCTATTTTTATTCTTTTCTGTGTGTGTGTGTGTGTGTGTAAGTAAGTAAGTAAGTAAGTAAGTTTAACATAAAACATGGCAATGGCACAGCCTGTCAAGCCAAGCTTTAATTAGACATGGAATGGCATTATTTTGTTTAATATTTACATTAGCACTAAATTGGTTAACAATAGTATTAACTATAATAATTCAATAAATATAATTATAATAAATATAAATAGAAATTAAATAATAATAATAATAATAATAATAATAATAATAATAATAATAATAATAATAATAATGAACATTACACTTGTGAAACTAAGTTCATACCACACACTACAATTGGTGTGTGTGTGTGTGCATGAATTTTATTTCACGGGACACTGACACTCAAAATTAGATAGTGTGAGTGAGTTTGGATGAAGGGAACGGCTTAGTTAGGGGCATACGGCATCACTGCGCGTGCCCTCGGTGCGCATCTCTGTTGTATTCGCCAGTGAGATTATGATAGAAGCGAACCCGTTACCCCGCGCCACAGGGATAGTGTGACATCCAATCTGTCATAGTTTACCTTCCTTAGGTTTCCCGGGTACCCATTTATCGACCAACTCAAAAAGGGAATGAACGGCAAGGTGAACTTCACGCCGACTTCCTCGGCCGGGATTCTAACCCGGGCTCGCTGATTCGTGATTAGTCATGGTATCCACTTCACCACGGGTGGATGGAGGGAGCAGCGGGTTTGTGAGAGCAGCGCCACTGAAGGCTGCTCTGTTTCATCTTTTCTTTGCGCCCTTTTCTGTAAAAAAAAAAAAAAAAAGTCTCCTGGTCATCTCAAGACACTGGCGTCCGCCCACAGTAATTTCTTCTTCTCTCCTTTGCAGCTCACGAGTATCACAAAATGCGAGCTTGGTTTCTATTTTATTTAACAATAGAATGACACTGGAATATTGATATGGTAAAATAAATGGAAAAAAGTTAGAAATAGATGAAATAGCACGAGTTAAACTCGGACGTGGTGTTTGAAATGTTAGTGCCGCGTTTGATTCCATGCTAAATTTTCATGGAATTATGAATCTCCTGTAAGCACAGATACTTACATTCAGTAGAAAAGTTCTTTTGAACACGACGGTATTAACAGATTTTGTATAAAGTGTAAGGGAAGAGGTAAACACCATTTTGTACCAAGTTTTAGAAGATAGAGAACGTGTCTCTGCTTTTTGTGTACCTGTATTGGTGTTATTATTATTATTATTATTATTATTATTATTATTATTGTTATTATTTTTATTATTATTATTATTATTATTATTATTAGTAGTAGTAGTAGTAGTAGTCGTCGTATCAGTAGCTCTAGGGAGTGTACTGCAGCGGAAACAGCAAGAGCAAAAACAGAAAATGTGCTGGATGGAAAAGAAAAAAGAAACACCAAAAAGTACACCAACTTTTTTCTACTGTTACGAATTTTACTTTGCATTTCAACCCTTACCACCACCACCACCACCACCACCACCACCACGCTTCCCCTACATGGTACCCAAGCCTTCTATGACATTGCCCTCATGATGAAGTCTATTAAAATTTTGGCGCATGTTTTGAGTAAAATTTCATTGTGGCTTTGATGCGCTGGAATTGCAGTTTAGGTCGACGGAATAGTGGCGAGGAGCGCGAAGGGAGAGGAAGAGGAATTGTTTTGTTTCATCTTTTTTATCGTAGTGTGAAGATGCAAATGGTCTTGAACGCCTTTTTTCTTTCCCTTTCTCCTTGTATCCATTTTTATCTCGTTAGAAATGTATACAGTTGAATGTGTGCCTCTGTTTTTCTTTGGTCCGCTGGTGTTTCTTCTCTTCCGCTTTCCCTCTCTTCTTCCTTCCCTTTCTTTCCCCCTTCTGTTCCGTTCCTTTTTCTTATTCCCTCTCTTCCCTGCGTTTCTCCCTTCCATCCCTTACTTTGTTTTCTTTCCCCTCTTCCCTCTGTTCTTTCCTTCCCTATCTCCTTTTGTTTCCCTCTCCCTTTCATTATATTCCCTTTTTCTCCATCGTTCCTTCCCCTCTTTCTTTTTCCTCTTTCCCTCCTTCCCTTCCCTTCATTTTATCCTTTCTTCCCTGCATTTCCTTCTTCCCATCCTTTCCTCCCTTCTTTCTTTTTCCTCTGTCCTTCCTCCTTCCCTTCCCTTAATTTTTTCCTTTCTTTCCCACATTTCCTTCTTTCTATTCTTTCCTTCCCTCTTTCTTTTTCCTCTCTTTCTCTTCTTCCCTTCACTTCCCTCCATCCTCTCTTCCCTTTCTTTCCTTTCGTCCCTCCTTTCCCTTCTTCCTTTTCATCCTTCCCTTCTTTAGTGCAGTCCTGATCCCTGCACTCACCTCTCCTTCATTTTCCCTCCACATATACCTCCATCCCTCACTCCCTCTTTCCATAACGCTCTTCCTTCTTTCCTTCCTTCCTTCCTTCCTACTTTCTTTCCCTACCTCGCCCTCCTCCCGCCGTGATGGATGCCGCCATGTTTCATAATTCCCTCCCTTTATGAAGACACACGGCCAAATTTTATACGCTTTACATACCGGGCATATCGTCTGCTTTATTAGCACGTTCCATTTCTGTTTCAAATACGTTCGTGCAGTCCTTACGGTTTTTCCATTCGAGGGAGATTATGGTCTGGTTTGCTCTGCCTTTTAGTCCTTTTTTTTTTATCTCAGCATCTTCTTTTTGTTTTTTGGCATCTTTACTTTACTTGGGTTTGTGGAGACGTGGAAAGAGCTTTAAAATATGTAATTGAGATAGGGAGGGGATGAAATAATGAAGGACGTTTTTTACGGAATGAATGAATCCCAGCATCCTTCTTTGTGATATCCTCCCTTTGCTTAGGTTTGCATATACGTAGGAAAAGTAT